>NC_137034.1:14094414-14156914 GCF_032717465.1 Coenobita brevimanus
GCCGGAAGGCTAAGGTGCGGATGTTTGAGGTTTGGTAGAATAAGACACACACACACACACACACACACACACACACACACACACACACACACACACACACACACACACACACACACACACACACAGTGCCTCGTTTTGATAAGGATTGAGAAATTCCATTCTGAGAAAAATCAAAGGTCAAGGTAACTGGGAAAGGTCAAATGTCAAAATCAGTGAACAAAATACATTCAAAGAGATTTAATATTACTGATATTTAAACCAAAACTGGCGAAAGGTTGATAAGTAATTCGATTTTGAGAGTAATGTGACGAAGGTCAAGGTCACAGGACAAAGCCAAATTATCGGACCTTAGACCAGTTGCCGGGCACGGGTGTTGCACATCCTAAAAGAATCTTGTCATTCTTATTCTCCCTCCATTAAAACGACGTTGATATGTTGTTAAAGGGATTCTCGAGTCCAAGTTGTCATGGCCGAGTGTGCTTTCCAGAAAGAAATAAAAAATGTATTTTAAATGAAGTAAGTCCAGCTTTCTTCTTGAGCCAGGAGGTTAGGAGTAACAGAGGCAAAGGTCTAGTAAACGTGTAGAAGGGTAAGTTTACATGTAGAGTCTGAAGCTTACATAAGAGCAAACTTCTCGGTTCTCATGTGTCTTGGTACTTTACCCTACCACACACACATACTTGTGAGGATATATATATATATATATATATATATATATATATATATATATATATATATATATATATATATATATATATATATATATATATATATATATATATATATATATATATATATATATATATATATATATATATATATATATATATATATAGTATATATAATAATATATCCCATTGGAGCCCAGTGTCCACAGTATTGGACAGAACTGGGAATTTTCAGTTCTTAATAAAGTAGGGAACCCCCGGGTAGGGGACCTATGAGCTTCGCGACTATGAGCCTATAGGCGGAAGGTGGTACGCTTAGGACCCTCCCAGAACAGTGCCTCGGCCATCAACCCTGGGATCAAATGGGATATATATATATATATATATATATATATATATATATATATATATATATATATATATATATATATATATATATATATATTGTTACGGAACAGAGAAAGATAACGTACACTTTAAGTGAGAATGCTAAAAATCACTACTGTCCCGTAAAGTTCCAGGTTCAAAACAAAAGAGTTAGGTAAAATTACAAGTTAAAGTTTAATGCTCAAACTAACAACAAAACATTCAGGACTCAGAAGGACAATGCAATGGCAAACAAACAGGCCAAACACATGGTCAACTGCAATAGCCTCTATTAACACGAAATTAGCAAGAGCAAACTTATCAAAGTCAGCCCTGACAAAATGAGATACCAGATAATACTCAGTGAATGCCAGATAAATTATTACAGATACAAACTATTATCAAAAATGACTGACAAAGAACCCCACACGAATTACAAAAACTTCACTAGGCCTACAAATTAAACTTATGCTATACAGTACAAGAAAAAAATGCAACAACAGTTATACTCAAATTACACACAGCTGCTAGATGGTTGGAGATTTCTTGAGCACTCACAATAATAATATCTGTACAGGGGAGGACAGAGATGTGAACAAAATGAGGAGCAGATCTAAGTGGCAATGATGCAGAGACTGAGCTCATTATATAGGGGCCGGCAGAGCTTGATACAACTTGTAATAAGGACGCACAAATGAAGCCACGGGGACAAAGAGATGAAAATCCCGCAAAGTATAACAGAGAGAACGACTTACTCTACTATAACGGTAGAAGGGGGGGACTGAGGCAGAACACGCTCGTGATCAAACATGCAGCATACTGTGCGTTAAAATTGCACAAAGGATGATGAAATCATAGGCTATGTAACACCTCCCCACAAAGAAAAAAGAAATTTACAAAGGAAATTTCTTATTACTCTAAAACAATCCGTACATGGCATTACAGAACATGCAAAAGTCTTTCCTAATTTTACAAAACATGAGATCTCCCTAGCACGTTCAGTCATAGGTACTTGCCAGTATCCCTTTAACAAATCAAACTTACTTATGTACCTAGCCTTTCCGATCTTGTCTATGCAATCTTCCACACGAGGGAGAGGGTAAGTGTCTGTTTTGGTTATCTGATTAACACGTCTGTAGTCAATGCAAAGCTGCTGTGACCCACCTGGCTTAGGGACCAGAGTGACAGGAGAACTCCACTCGCTCTGACAGGGCTCAATCATCTTGTGGTCCAACAGGTAGCCAAGCTCCTTCTGGATGAGAGGAACTTTCACTGGGTTCACACGGTAAGGAGGCAGTTTAATTGGCTTTGCGTCTCCAACATCGACATCATGCATCAACACAGTGGTTCTTCCTGGAGTGGCACGGAACACTTGTGGGTACTCCTGCAGTAATGCCGAAAACTCCTGCCTTTCCTTGGGAGGTAGATGAGAAAGCTTAGTCTGGAGATCATTCATGATATCAGGATTCTTCCCCAAACTATCACTCAGGCTCATACTGCATGGGAGAGCTTCACTTGCAGACTCGGGTGGAACAGCTACAGTGTAGACTGGATTATTTTCGTCCCGGCTGTGATATAACTTTAGCATGTTGATGTGACATAGTTGCTTGCTCTTTCTACGATCTGGCGTGGCGATGACATAGTTGACATCACTGAGTTTCTTCTCCACGAAATAAGGGCCACTAAACTTGGCTTGAAGAGGTTGCCCATGAACTGGTAGCAGAATCAAAACCTGATCTCCTGGCTGAAAGTGGCGTAACCAGGACTTCTTATCATACCAAGTCTTCATCTTCTCCTGAGCAGCTCCTAAATTCTCTCTCGCCAGCTGTAAAGCAGTGGACAGCCGTTCTTTGAACTTCATCACATACTCCAGCAGGTTGACGTCATCTTCCTCCGACAGCCAGCATTCCTTGAGTAACTTAAGGGGTCCTCTTACTTCATGGCCAAACAGTAGTTCAAAAGGTGAGAAGCCCAGTGATTCATTTGGAGATTCTCTTGCAGCAAACACAACGAATGGAAGACCTTTATCCCAGTCTTTCTGATGTTCCAAACAGTATTTCTTGAGCATCGATTTGAGTGTTTGATGATATCTCTCAAACGCTCCTTGGGTCTGGGGATGGTAAGCTGAAGACGTGATCTGGGTGATGCCCAACTCTTTCAGAGACTGCTTGAAAACGTTTGACATGAAATTACTTCCCCGGTCTGACTGTACCTCCTTGGGCAGACCAAACTTTGTGAAGAACCCTAGCATTTCCTTAACCACGTTCTTTGCTGAGATGTTTCTAAGTGGAATGGCTTCAGGATAACGAGTAGCCATATCAATCATGGTCAACACATAAAAAAATCCTGAAGAAGTCTTAGGAAGAGGGCCCACAATATCCACCAACACACGGGTGAAAGGCGCCTCAAAAGGGGGAATGGGAACTAGAGGTGCAACCTTTTCGGTCTGATTACACTTCCCCACAACTTGACAGGTGTGACAAGACTTACAATACCAGGAAACATCCCTGAAGATACCTGGCCAGTAGAAGTGTTTCAAAATGCGTGCCACAGTCTTCCTCACTCCAAGGTGTCCTGCCAAATTGGAATCATGAGCCACTCTAATGATATCCTGCCTACAAACACGAGGGATGACAACTTGATGTACAACCTCCCATTCACAGTCGGCTGATGCTGTTGGGGGTCTCCACTTCCTCATAAGTACTCCTGACTTTACATAATAACCAGTAGAAGCACCGGCTGACTCTTCTTCACTGTAAGCAGAGTTAGCTAGACCTTTCAACTCAGGGTCAGGAACCTGCAACTCAACCAACTCTTGACGAGACAAATTATCAACACTACGAGGTACTGCCCCATCTGGTGAGTGGTCCAAATTAGCAAGAAAAGTGTCAGCTAGGATAACATCATCATCATCATTATCCTCTAAATCACCAGTAACTTTAGACTTAGCCCTAGTGACAGCACATGCAGGGAACACATCAGGGACACCAAAATCCTGGGACACAGCCACTGGCTCACTAGACAACTGAGGAGCTGGACACACTTGACTTCCACCAATATCATTTCCAAGTAAGAAAGTTACACCTGACATTGGGAGTGTCTCAACCAACCCAACCATAACGGAACCATTAACAAAACCAGACTCTAAATTCACTCTGCACAGAGGGACAGAGAAGTAATTATTCCCTACACCTTGTAAGATTACAGTTTCATCAGAGGAATTAACATTAGAGCCTAGAACACTGGTCAGCATAAGGGATTGGCAAGCACCTGTATCACGATATATTTGAACTGATTTCCTGTCATTACTGTCCAGAGGACTGACAAAACCATCAGACAGGAAATTAGCACATGAACTCTTGAGAGTGTCACCCACGTTACTGCTCAAAAGAGGAGCTCCATCATGAGAATTTAAGTTACCCCTCAAAGCAGGTTCAGTTAACTCAGATAAAGAATTCTGGGAACTCTCAAGAGTGGACACTAGACCAATTGACTGAATATTTAAAGACTCCTTTTTGTTCACATCACGCTGTCTCCTGAAACATCTCTCCGTAGTATGACCAAGCTTACTACAATAAGTACATTTACTTTTCTGAAATCTAGAGGTGAAGCTGGTATTTACTTCCTGAGAAACATAATCTTTATTCTCTTTCCTGTTACCTGTACTCTGAGTAGAGGCAACGTACTTACTCTCAGCTTTCCCTTTATCTCTATAATATCTCTTGTGAGTGAGAACATACTCATCAGCTAAAACTGCAGCATCAGACAAATTATCTATTCTTTTCTCATCAAGATATAGGCTTACATCTTTACTAATACACCTTTTGAAGTCCTCCAGCAAAATCATCTGCTTAAATTTATCAAAATCAGAATCCACATTCTTAGAATTTAACCACTGCTCTAACAGATCTTCTTTGATTTTTGCATACTCAACATGGGATTGCTTATCTTGCTTGTAAGTTGTCCTAAATTTTACTCTATAAGCTTCAGGAACAAGCTCATAGGCCTTAAGAATCAAGCTCTTAACTACATCATAATTATCAGATTGATCCTGAGGCAAAGATGCGTAAATTACTTGAGCTTTACCGGTGAGAACAGTTTGAAGGAGTACTGGCCAATACTCCTTAGGCTAATTAAAACCTGTAGCTACCCTCTCAAACAACTGAAAATACTTTGTTAAATCAGATTCATTAAAAGGAGGGACAAGTTTAACATTTTTAGCCATATCAAAATCATCAGAGCAAGATGATCCAGTTCCACCTTGTTTCATGCGATACTCATGGTCTGCCTGAATCCTGGCAAGTTCAATTTGTGCCTGAGCCTGTAGGCTACCTCTGCCTCTTGAATACGAGCATTTGCCTCATTAACACGAGCCTCCTGCAGGGCTAGCTGTAACTTAGCTAATTCAATCTGCGTTTGCTCATTTGGAGGAGTTACATTAAACAAGCTTTCATTAATCATGTCAACAATCTGATCTTTAGAATGATGAGAGCGAACAACAATTCCCAATTGTTGAGCAACAAGCTTAAGTTCATTCTTTGTTCTGTTTTCTATATCACACACTGTTTGCACATTTGACAAAAAATCTTTGGCTTCATCAAGTGTAGTAATAGTAGACATAATGAATAAGTAACAGTCACAAAATATCAAGCAATATCCTTATGATAATATCCTGAATATCCTGGCGAGGTCGCCAAATTTATGTTACGGAACAGAGAAAGATAACGTACACTTTAATTGAGAATGCTAAAAATCACTACTGTCCCGTAAAATTCTAGGTTCAAAACAAAAGAGTTAGGTAAAATTACAAGTTAAAGTTTAATGCTCAAACTAACAACAAAACATTCAGGACTCATAAGGACAATGCAATGGCAAACAAACAGGCCAAACACATGGTCAACTGCAATAGCCTCTATTAACACGAAATTAGCAAGAGCAAACTTATCCAAGTCAGCCCTGACAAAATGAGACACCAGATAATACTCAGTGAATGCCAGATAAATTATTACAGATACAAACTATTATCAAAAATGACAAAGAACCCCACACGAATTACAAAAACTTCACTAGGCCTACAAATTAAACTTATGCTATACAGTACAAGAAAAAATGCAACAACAGTTATACTCAAATTACACACAGCTGCTAGATGGTTGGAGATTTCTTGAGCACTCACAATAATAATATCTGTACAGGGGAGGACAGAGATGTGAACAAAATGAGGAGCAGATCTAAGTGGCAATGATGCAGAGACTGAGCTCATTATATAGGGGCCGGCAGAGCTTGATACAACTTGTAATAAGGACGCGCGAATGAAGCCACGGGGACAAAGAGATGAAAATCCCGCAAATTATAACAGAGAGAACGACTTACTCTACTATAACGGTAGAAGGGGGGGACTGAGGCAGAACACGCTCGTGATCAAACATGCAGCATACTGTGCGTTAAAATTGCACAAAGGATGATGAAATCATAGGCTATGTAACAATATATATATATATATATATATATATATATATATATATATATATATATATATAACATCCCCCAAAAGTTTTATTGACATTTGATATCAGATTTTTGTGTTATCTTTTAAACAAGCAGACCCGGGTGAATACATGCCATTCATGCCAGCGGAGGTAATATGGATGACACAAGTGGAGTTAAGGTCCGTATTCTCGTCGGTTAAGGAAGCTCCCTAATACCTCTTCCTTACCGATTTATTTTTGGATACGGCTGGCTAAAATTGTTTTTGTGTTATATATGCCACGTATAGTGATATTAGTGTGATTTAAGTAGCACAGAAGAGAACGACAAGGTGTAATAAAAGAAAATTAATCGATTATGAAGAGGTGTTAGGGGGTTTCCTTATCCGAGAAGAATACGGGCCAATGTGTGTACAGGGCTTATTGTTTGTTTTTTTAGTTAGTTATTTTCCGGGGAGGGGCACTAACCCTCCGCCATCCCTTTTAGTCGCCTTTTACGACAAGCAGGCACTAGATAGAATAGATAGTGTGTACAGGGTATTGGGGAGGGAGGGGGGAGGGTCTGGCCTGGTTGTGTTGTCTGCCAATATTCACTTCCAAGAGAATGATTGTTTTTATCCACCACCTGAAGCTGGGAGACTGGGGGGCCTTGGCCCTCCCCTCTCCCCATACCCTCTCTCTCTCTCTCTCTCTCTCTCTCTCTCTCTCCATTTGGTTTCGTCTTCCACGAATTACTAAATCTGTGTTCATCTTTCATGTCCCTCGCCATCGTTACATTGTGTTGTGTTCTGTTTTATGTTTTAACTCTATTCTCAAGCTTCTTATATCATCATTTTGCCCTTTTTTTCATCAGCTTCTTTGTCCATCGTCGCTCCTCTTCTGTTTCTCTCCCACCACCACTACCACACCATCACAATGACTACCAGCCACTACCACCACTATCACCACCATCACACCACAACACCAGCACCACCACCACTATCATCACACCACACCCCACCACTACCATCACATCACCAACACCACAACCACACCACACTACACCACATCGCACCAGCCCGGCATCCCTTCGCCACTCAGGCTTTGTTTACTCCTCACAGACTCGAATACTTATTTACATCCCGGTAATGGAATTGTCCTCTCCCTCCTCTCACCTCCATCCCTCTCTGCAGAATCCGGGACTCGCCGGGTCTTATCAGAAATTTTCAATCTTCATTACCAAAGAGGTTTCATTTTCCAGTTGGGTTTCTTCCTAACGTTCTCGTAAACCCCCCCCCACCACCACCAACACTACCACCATCACCACCACTTCTAGTCAGCTCAGTTAACCCTTCCAGTACTCATGTGTCATTTGTTCTTTTGCTTTTGTTTTCAGTTTTTTTAATTTTTTTCAATGTTCATCTTCCCATATCACCATACAAGAGCCAGTCTCTTTCGCGCGCGCGCGCGCGTGTGTGTGTGTGTGTGTGTGTGTGTGTGTGTGTGTGTGTGTGTGTGTGTGTGTGTGTGTGTGTGTGTGTGTGTGTGTGTGTGTGGACTGTCATCAGGTGGCGGCGCTGAGTTTATGAAGCTTTCCACCACCTCTTCCTGTGCCATCAAATACTAAGTATATTTTATAAAAATGTGGTGTTCATATCTTCTCACTAATGAATAACTATATGAAAATAATTACGATAAGAAAGGACTAACAAGAAACACAAATCTCATTTCTTATGCGCCTGATTGCTTCACCATAAATTTAGTTGGGTGTGGATAAAGCAGTTTTATCACATCACCACAGATCAGCAGAGCCTACGGGAGAGGAACTGTGGCATCATTACTACAAACGATGAAATAACTATACCGTGTTTACCTTCTTATTGAGCAACCCCTGCACGTCTGACCAAGCAGACCCATCGCCCGCAGGCAAGCAAATGCCCTTAGAGACCCTAGTGCACAGGTCGGTAGGGAGTGCCTCGTCACAGCAAGTGGCGTGGGAGAGAATAGACGTTTGGTTCACGGATGGACGCAGCATTTCCGTCTCCACTCAGTTAACAGAGACAACACAGTAAACTTCAAATCATCCTGTTATTTGGTTATATGGTTACCACCCAACGATGTAAATAGTTTCGTGGATTATAGAAAACCATTATAGTAGGTAGTCACTCAGAGTAATATTACCTTAAGTGGAAAGAAATGTAACGAACAGTGAAAGGAGGGATGTGAAAATTGGGAACAGAAAAAGAATGACAAAGGTAAAGGTAGATGCAGGCAACACTAAAACAACTAAGTGGATGATGGTGGGCACAACATGTCACACTCGCAGTTTATCTGAATACACTGTCCATTTTAGAACCTGGGACAAAAAGGAAAAAAAGAAAGTAATTAAGAAAGGATACCAAAAGTGGTGTGATATTAAAAAAATTAAAATAAACAACAATCGTTTTTTGTGAAATGTAGCACTGCTTCCAGTTATTGCTTCCATCCACTGTGGTAGAGACTGTGCCCGATTCTGGGCTAGGTCATCAACATGATTAAAACAACGCTTGTCTGAAAACTGTATATCCAAGGTTTCTGAAATTAATAGACTGGAAGGTTTAATAGCAAGAACGAAATTCGATTCTGGATCTGGTTCTGTAACACATTTTGGGACTGAAGGAAAACGAATGACGAATGCCGACGATAAAGAAAGAAGGTGAGAAACAGAGATATAACAACAGACAGAGGGTAAATGATACAGCTTCATTGTGTATGCTGCCAGTACGGTCACGGCTGGAAGCTAATCAAGAAGAGGCTCAAATATATCATGTTTTCGCTCTTCTGTTTTCCTAGCTGTTTGCAGCAATTTATGGCTGTATAATAATATTTCTTCTTCTTCTTCTTCTTCCTCTTCTTCTTCATCTTCTCTCTCTCTCTCTCTCTCTCTCTCTCTCTCTCTCTCTCTCTCTCTCTCTCTCTCTCTCTCTCCTTCTTCTTCTTCTTCTTTTTGTTGTTGTTGTTGTTGTTGTTGTTGTTGTTGTTCTTCTTCTTCTTCTTTTTCTTCTCTCTCTCTCTCTCTCTCTCTCTCTCTCTCTCTCTCAAATCCAACACACGGAAGTATAACTCCAGGGAGGGAAAAGCCCGCTGGGTTGGTATGAAGGAGAACCAGTTATAACGTAAAACCTGATATACAAACTATGATATACAGACTATAGCGGAGAAGATCAATTATGATTGTTTTTATCGTATCGCAATTGTAAAGAGATACCAAGAGAAAATATTAATAATTACCTGTACTGTTTTAATGATTTTAGTAGCTTAGTCACAGATGAATGTTATAAATTTCGCTCCTGACAATTTTTTTTTTTTTTTAACCTTCCCAAATTCCTGTGTGTCAGCCTCTGTCTCAGTCCTCTTCATTACCACGTAACTCATTTCTGTCCTGCTTTCTGCATGTGTCCTTATATTCTGTTTTACTCTGGACTAATACAGTAATAATGTTTTAGGATAAATTTATACAGGAGCGAACATATTTTCAATCACGAAATACATAACCCTGTGGTTGTCATTTAAGAGTGAATTTTAAAAATTCATTCAGTTCCACATTAAAACAATACTGTACCTGATCCATTCACTTCAGGGCATTGAAACCTGCTTCATCCCTGGCATAATCCCGAATGAGATGCTGCTCCTGTGTGTCCCGTTGCTCACCCCCATAATTACAATCCCCGAGGTCTTTATCCTGAGTCATTACTGGAACAAACGCAGCCCATCTTAGGAAACACATGAGGCCGAATTCTGAACGAGGGGACGGGATACACAGGTGCGTCCAAGTGTATTCCTGGGACAACACCACTACCGTCACCGCCACCAGCACTACATCCGCGTCACACCAGGAGCCTTAACCTCTTCATTACCGTGACGTCTTGTGGTATATTCTTACTAGCTCCAGACGATTTTAGTGAGTTTAGGAAAGATCACTTACAATAAGCGAAGTGCTACGCACTTTTTACTCTAACTTGGTCCGAATATCCATCTCTCCATCCTAAATGCTGAGGTGCAACAATAGATTAACATTAGAATATGATGCTAAGCACGAAGAGGTGTTATAGAAGTGACGCAGAGACATAGCAGTATTAACTGATTTAGTCTTTTTTCTTGCCACTGATCAGCCTGAAATAAGGAACAAATGAACGAAACCTTGGGCCAAATGAAGATTGAAAAAAAAAAACTATAGATCAGCAACAACACCTTCAGTATCTGTGGGAAATATTTTCCCCCAGAGCGGTTGCGCTCTTTACTTTTTAAAAATAGTCGTCTCTGGTTTTTTATGTGAATAGATATACCAATATTTCCACGACGCAGCCGACCTCATTTGTAATTCCAGTCAGCAGTACGTCAGAAAACGTTTTGGTATTGGACTCTGGGAGTTGTAGTCAGTATAGAACTGTAGCGGTGCGGTGTGTGTTATAAAACTGTTTGGTGATCCGGCAGTCAGTAGTTGTGCAATAGCTTGTAAATGAATATTCAGCACCGTCAGTAGTTTGTTTATGAACTGTGTTAAGTAATAATCGGACAGAAAAAAAATGTGTCAGTCAGATATTAGCATTTTTGCAGTGTATAGGTTTCGCTTAGGCTCTTATTGTTCACAATGTTGAAGGTTTCCATACAGCTCTGATGGCGAAACACAACTGTAAGACTTTTCCAGTGATCGAAGCTGCGCCTAACACGTAAGTCATTCTTACTGACTCTTGTGGTCCATGAATCAGCCAAGAGTAAGCTAATAACTTGTGTAAAGTGGCGGATGAGGTTTGTAGGATGCTAAATTGCGTCGAGAAACTGATATACACACTGTGTATGGATTATGTATATCATGTATATCACTAAATGAGACATGCACCGACCCTTTACCTAGCAGGGTGGACAAGATCAAGTGAAAGTTATACAGAATAATCATCGTTGTTGTGAAAGGCTGATCAAGACCATGCCTCTCCTTTAAAAGATCCACCCCTGTTCAGTGAAATGATCTTATTTAAAAGAAAACAAAAGAGAACAAAAACAAAAGTAATCCTACTAAACAGAAGCGAGGGCTTCAGGACGCAAATATGGGGCTTTGCTAGGATGGCTTAGGACTATGGACGTGAAGGCAGTGTTGCAGGACACTAATATGGAGCCTCGCTAAAGCCACTAAAGTCTACGGATGTTAAACACCTCGATTCTGAAAAACGTGAGAGACGGATGGACAGATCGTTCGTACAGAGATGTACCGGACATAAAACCTGTCACCGTAGTGTAGTGACCAAACAGCCTGCCACGAGACGGGTGTCCATTCCCAGACCCCTGCCACTGATTGCACAACCCGCTTTTTTGATGAAGACGTCTAATGATGGTACTGTATTACCGTTTTACCCGACTCAAACTACCGCTTATAATACCCTTGTGTCGAAAACGTTTCTGGCCTTCTGACTCACTCGTATAGAGAGACACGTTCTCAGCCATATTATTCTCCTTTATGACTCCTTTGCATTCAGTTCTTTCTGCTCTCAGTGGAATGGTCAAACACAGTGCGTGTCCCTCACTGTATCACTCACTCACTCACTCACTAGTAAATGGTGAGTGAGTCCCCGTATACTGCTGTTTTAAAGGATGGGCTCCAGGCCTTATGGGGTAGGGGTGTACTGAGGAGTGGAATATATACATACATACATACATACATACATGCATACTTACATGCATACATACATACAATAATATATACATACATACATACAGTACACACACAAATGCACAGTGCAGTAGTACTAGTCGACCGCGTAGCTGCGTCGTGTCGGAATAGCCGTAAATATGTCTAGGTTAGGCAAGCAAGAAAAGTGGGCATTTACCTGTGCTGGGACGGCCTGTATGTCAGAAAGGTATACAGTAATTTCAGTGCTTAATTGGCATTTTTTTTCTTCTAATATGAATATTGCCGGGGTGGGTGAGGGTATCAAAGGTTACCAATATCATCTTCCATTTTGCATACCGGTATATATTTAAGTGTGAGTTATGTTAGGTAATAATGAATAACTGTCATTCCTTACACACGTCCACCAAAGAAATTTCATTCATTCTCGGAATTCAAAGTGTAACCTTTCACTCCTCTCAATTTTTCATCACACAATCACAAACACACACACACACACACACACACACACACACACACACACACACACACACACACACACACACACATCCTCTGTTATTACTGTATCTCATACTTTAGGACAGTTGCCATAACCTTGTAATTCCCGTCTCTTTCTCGTTGTACCGAAGCTAAAATATCCAAAGTGAGCAGCCTCTCAGATCTCTACTGATGTGGATTGCTCTTTGGTTGCGACACATGTGGCTGGGATGGGCAACTGGCCCGAGAGATCTTTTGTTTAAGATATATAAACAGACTTGTGATTTGTGTTCGGTGTTGATGTGTGTGTGTGTGTGTGTGTGTGTGTGTGTGTGTGTGTGTGTGTGTGTGTGTGTGTGTGTGTGTGTGTGTGTGTGTGTGTGTGTGTGTGTGTGTGTGTGTGTGTGTGAAGGGGGAGGGGGAAGGTTGAGAAGGTTGAGAGATGGTCAGTGCATAGGACAGGAAATTAATATACTAGGCCTAAAATGTCCACTTTAAAACATCGGGCGAATACATGACTACAGTAAAGCGTGTTTAAGAACTGAAAAATTAGTCGTAGGAAATATGAACACTGACTATATCATGAGAAAAAAATATGGATTTGATTTTACTCTTTTCCGGGAGTTCTGATCAACTTTTCCCTCCCACTTATTGTTCGATTTTTTCCCCACATTATTGAGGGAAAAATTCTTAGATCGTCGTCTGTCTGTCTGTCTGTCTGTCTGTCTCTCTCTCTCTCTCTCTCTCTCTCTCTCTCCAGCATCCCTACTTCATATCCCATTTACCCTCCTTCTGCTTTCTCCTGCTTTTTTTTTTTTCCTTTCTCCTTTCCAAAATTTATTTTTCGTTCTCTCCTGTCTTCTTCATTGCCTTCTTCCGTCCCTCTCGGCAGTTCGTTTCTCGTCCATTTTTTCCTCTTCCTTTCTTTGTCCTTCCCTCTCTTTCTTGTTTTTGTCTCCTACGACCTGCTTCTTCCTCTCCTCTCCTCCTTCCTTCCGATCTACTCCTTCCTCTCTCTCCCGATTTCTGTCCATTACGTCCCTCTTCCCATTTCTCCAAATTCTTTACAATTTTTTCTTTCGTCCTTCTTTCTTATTAGCTTTTCCTCCCTCTCGCCTTATTTGAGGAGTATGTGTGGAGTGACGCGTATGGATCGAGTGCAAATGATGAAGTGCGAAGGAGAATTGGAGTTCTTTGGGAGATGGCTGGTAGAGTTGAGTAGAGGGTGTTGCGATGGTTTGGGCATATGGAGGGAATGGATAATGAGCGATTGGTGAAAAAGATAACTAGATCTGATGTGAGAGGTGTAAGGCTGAGAGGAAGACCATGAATAGGATGGATGGACAGTGTGAAGAGAGCGCTGGATGTGAGAGGGATGTCTGTTGAGCAAGGAAGAGTGGCTGTGCGTGACAGAAATAAATGGAGAGAAATTGTGAATGAATAAGTGATGACGCAGCCCTGAGGGATATTCTCCCGCATTTGGTCTGATCAGCTAGTCAGGTCAGGTGCGGGTAAGGGGATGGGTCCGTTATGATGTGGCAGGGGTAAACCAGTTCTGCTGTCGGGCCCTGCTGCGGATGTCACTGATTGCATTGTGCAGTTGACCCTTGTGCGGTGTGGTGCGGTGAGGATCTGTCCGATCTCCATTTTGGGGCTAAGATGCGAATGAATGTGTTTGAATGGGTGAGTAAATGGGGAGTGTGTCGTCCTGTCTCGGCTACCTCCCTTTCCTTGGGGGAAGCGGCCTAGGTATATAGATAGATAGATAGATTATTTTCCTTCCACTTGTTTTCCCCTTTTCCACTCTCTTCCTTCCCCTTCGTCTTCTTCTTTCCCTTCCCTATTACCTTTTCATCTGTTTGTTCCTCATCTTTCTCCTGTTCCTGCCATTTTCTCCACCTCTCTTCCTCTTCTGTTCCTTTTACTTCCCTTCCCTCTCCTCCTTTCCTTCCTTCTCCTTCTGCCCTTCCCTCTCCTCTATCTTCCTCATTTCCTTCCCTTCCTTTCTCCTCCATGGCATTCTTGCCACTCACAATTTCCTCCCACACTCCATTCCACAACAACACATCAACCAAAACCGCCACCACCACCACCACCACCACATCAAACCCCGGACGCACTTGTCTTCTTCCCACACCAAACTTCCGCATAACCCAGCCTCCCTTCTTCCCAGTGACTCCCTTAGTCAGCAGTTAGCTGAAGGTAGTAATGACAGGTTTCCTTTATTAGTTCTCGTGGATCATTAAGTCAGAGTCGGACACCGATCTAACTATTTTTTTTTTTTTTTTTTTTTGTAATGTACCAAGATATCCCAGCTGCAAGCCACGTACAATTTATGAGATTATGCTTACAGAATTTGAGGTATTTAGGGAACTATAGATTACAGCACCTTCCTTAACACCTTTAAGTTGTGATAAAGATGTCAAACCACCTCTATTACTCACACTTGGCTTGTGCTGCCTCTGTTCCCCTATACCCTGGTATTTGCCAGGATGGGTGCCAACTTTTCTGTAGTGAACGAGACATCGCCTAATATCTCGAGAGAACTGGTACATCTCACTATGCATCGTTCACTCTCTTAATTTTCGATACATATTGTGGGCAGGTTTTTTAGTTTTCTTTTTTGAAGCGTACCCTCGATAAAAAAAAAAAAAAAAAAAGTATCAGCACCCTGGGGTCGGATAAAAAGTGACATGCTTCGTTTCTGGTTCAGTCTGTAGTGTTGGCATGCCTGTTTAATTCACAAAAACGGTTGAGTTGCCATGTAGTATAATGTTACTATGACGAATCTAGTTATATATCTGTAAAATACAATATAAAATGAAGTGTACAAAGCGACATAACTGTGTCATTTCCCGTAAATCATAGTCCGTGTACCATAATCTCACACTGATAGGCTGCCGATACTTTATTTATTTATTTATTTATTTTTAATCGAGGGTACAGTCATCATCAAAAATTCCTGTAGTCCCTCATGTGTTTCTCTCCAAGGAATTTTGATAATCAGCCTGGTGAATCCATAGCAACTGACACTGATGAATTTATTTGGCCACAGATCAATGTCATCAATGTCTGATCAAGCGAATTTACTGGTAATTCAAAGTTTAACTGTCTATTTATCTATCTACCTACATATTTACCCATCTTTCTATCTACCTATCTTTCTATATAAATCCATCTATCTTCATACCTACCAACCTACCCATCTATCTCTCTACTTATCTCTTCATCTATCTATATGTCACGAGTCAGCTCGTGACATCATTTGGTCGGAAACCGATCCCAGTGTTTATTGTTCAGTTAACCACTCACCCGGTCGGGAGTGTTTTCAAAACAATTTTTCACTGTCGTAAGTGATCGTCTTTGTGCGAGACATTAGCGCTTCCGCTGAGCGATTTGTTGTGGGCGTGTTTCGCTCACTCTAGCCGTTGGTAATGCGGCCACACTTCCCTCTTTCCCACGATTTAGTCAGTCAAGATTTGAGCGCCACGGAAGCAGGTAGTGTGTGGCAGTATCCTTCTTACGATGCAGTTCCCACCGCCGCCGTATTCCCACCTGCAGTAGTGTGATTGGCGAGAGACTTAGCGAGTGCAGTGTCCTTCCAGTACCAACGCCCAGTCATCCGCTTAGTCCACTCTTTGACCAGTATTCCTTTTCGTTTTTTTCCCAGGTTTAAGAGTTTAGCTTTTGAGTGAGCCAGTGAGTGCGATCTCTTTATCTGAATTCACTTTGAAATGTAACGTTAAATTTATTCCATTGTAATCAATAAATTTAATAGTTCTTTTTCTCGAGCTTAATATAATGTAAACTCGTGTTTCATTTCTCCATACTAAGCTTATTTCTCTTATAGCTCCTAGCTTACATAAATGCTTTGCTATTCATAACTGGTACTTAGGCCAATCTTGTTGTATTAAGCTTAAAATCCATTGTGCCATCTAGGAGTTAATGCATCAGCAAGAATCTGTTAGTATTAAGAGTTTTAGTTATTGTCAGGGGTGAAGTCATTTTATCCAGAGGTCAACAGTACTAATAAACAGCATTTGTGAGTAATTAGTCTCTGCTGTGTACTGTTGAGAAAGTTCATAAATTCTCATCCTGAGAGAATCGGCGAAGCAAGCCAGCATAAAGTAATCATTGCTTGATTTTTAGCAAGACAACTCATTGTCCCTGCTCTTCAGTATTACTGAACGTTATCCTTTAGTATTGCATTTATCTTAAAAACCCCGTGATAATTGGCGACCTCGCCAGGATATTAACTCCTAGCTCTAAAGCTATTCACGAGATATTATTCACTCGTTCATACTTTGGTATTTATTATTAAAGTCTATAGGCACTACCTTACTGGTGATTACTGATTCATTTTTATTGGTTTACATAATGGTTTTCACAGTCAGTTGTTACTGTATTTTCTTTCTTTACCAGTTTAATTAGATAGAAACTAGTGACCACTAACCTGTGCCTATATTCTTTATTCTTGATTATTGACATCTTTCTCTGAAAAAATTGCAGTCAGTGCTGAGTCGCTAGTTATATAGATTGAGCTAGCATCATGGCAGCCAACGTCTATGTACAGGAAGCTAGAGATATGGGGCTTAGCAACCCCGAAAAAATTCAAAGCTACGTCCTCTCAAGGTATAATTACGAGCAACAACGTGAGAAAGATGCTCGATAAGAACGCGAAAGAGAATGTGAACATGAGCGAAAACAATGTGAGGAATGTGAGAGAGAAAACACGAGCGAGAACAGTGCGAACATGAGCGGAAAAAACGTGAACTCGAGTTAGAACAAGAGTGACAACAACGCGAATACGAGCAAAAACAACGCGAACTCGAGTTAGAACAAGAGCAAGAACAACGCCAATATGAGTGAGAACAACATGAGAGAGAACTTCAACTCGAGTTAGAATAACGAGAGAGAGAACGTGAATACGAGCAAGAACAACGAGAACACGAACGTGCCGAGCGAGAAGCATGTGAAAAACGCGAATTTGAAATGTTGAACCTCAAGTGAGATTCGTTGGCTTCAGACACGTCTGGTGCAGTTGGTCCAAGCTCCACAAGCGTTCTCCCTGCACATGTTATGGCGACCCCACACATCAAGCTTCCCCCATACAAAGAAGGTGAGCGAATCGAGCCATACATAGCTCGTTTTGAAGACATGGCTCAACTTTACCAGCTGGATGATGCAGCTAAGCGGCTTCAGTTTCTTAGCCTGTTTGAGGGCCCTGCCCTCGATATTCTCCACAGAATTTGTGGAGACAATCTCACGTATGAGATGATGAAGGCCGCACTTGTTAAAGCGTACAGTCTCACAGTTGACGATGCCAAGAGTCAGTTCATGAGGGCACGTTTACAGGATAAAGAGACTGCCGTTCAGTTTCTTGACAGGCTTACTGCTTACTTAGATGAGTGGATGGAGAAAGATGAAACTCCTTCCATGTGTGAGGGGATAATTGACCTTATGCTGCGCACGCAGCTGGAAAAGTCATGGCCTACTGAATTTATGGCTCAACATAAGATCTGCCAGGTATGAGATGCCAGCCAAATGGTGAAGAAGGCTGACGCATTCTTTACTGCATATGGGTATCAAACTCTCAAGCAGCATACCTGGAACAGAAAACCTGATAAATCTGGGAAACCGTCTCAGACTGAACCCCAGCAACAAGGCCATTCTCAGCATAATGGCCAAGGTCCAAAACTGCAGAAGAAGGACCAGGGGCAAAACACTCAGAAACCTGAGTGGAAGGGGTACAACAGGTACCCTAACCAGCAGCAGTATCAGCCACGCAACTGACTGTCGGGACTGTCCTTTTCACCACCAGCTCAAGTGAATAGGAGGCAGGAGGCAAGCGCAGCCTTTGTTCCTCAGCAGCAGCACGGCGGTGTTGTTCCTCGCAGTACAGGTACTCCCTCACAGTTCACTAGTCCCACAGCGACAGTGAACCCCCCTCCACAGTTGGCCATTGTTCCATCCCCCCAGGCAGTGAGTACGACCTCTTAAGTATGTAATTCTCAGGGCACCATGATTGCCACATCATTTATTCAGCAGCCTCATGAGTGGCTAGCTGCTTCCTCCACAGGCCCTCCCACAGGTGACAGTGCCTTCCTTGTTCAGTCAGGGTTTGTGGGAGACATTCCTGTGAAGGTCCTGAGAGACAATGGTTCCTCAGGTTGCTCTGTCAAGCAGAGTTTAGTTCGGCCTGAGCAGTACACAGGTCGACAGATCCATGCTAACCTTATTGATGGATCAGTGAGATTGTTCCCTGAGGCACGTATCCAGGTGGCATCTCCATTTTATACTGGTACGACACTCGCAGTTGTCATGCCAGAACCTTTATTTGACCTGATTATAGGCAATATTCCCAGTGCCAAGGATAGTTGAACTGAAGATGATGCTACTCAGACTTCGGCAACAG
Source organism: Coenobita brevimanus (assembly GCF_032717465.1). Lineage (NCBI taxonomy): Eukaryota > Metazoa > Arthropoda > Malacostraca > Decapoda > Coenobitidae > Coenobita > Coenobita brevimanus. Next base: position 14,113,468 of record NC_137034.1, read on the forward strand.
TAACACGAGCCATGGCTGAGGCTCCAAATTGTGTCACCCCTGTGACCATTGAGTTGCTGCAAGATCTGATTTGTAGCCAAGATGTTGTCCAAGAACATCATTCTGACCCATACTTGCTACCGTGCAAAAGAAGCAAAAGGGTAGAGTGATAAAGTATTCACGGAGAGGTCAAACCAAGTTCCTTCGCAAACAAGGACGGCTGTACCGTGAGTCACGAACACCCGAAGGCGAGGTTCATCTGCAGTTTGTCGTTCCCGCCAAGTACCGCCTAGCAGTGTTAGAATGGGATCATTGTTCAGCCTCAGCAGGTCACATGGGCAAAAGGAAGACCCAGGGACGTATCAGAGCTGACTTTTTCTGGCCAGGGATGGGACGAGACATAGATAGTTTTGTGCGTTCCTGCAATGTGTGTCTACATACCACTAATCAGGGACATGTCCTTCCTGCACCATTTGAAACCACACTCATAATCTCTGAGTCAGTTAAGAGACAGGGCAGTGGTGAAGTAGGTGTAGACCCGATGTCTCACCTGCTAACTGCTAACCAATACGGGCAAGTGTTGTATGCTGGGTTCCGCAAGATAGGCGTTCTCAGAGATTTGAGTAATCCAAGGACCAGCCTGGTTCTCAGTTAAAAGTGTACTAGTAAGACCTGACATCTCGCCCGTTGGCCCTACAGGACACAGTATGTCCAGGGCGTGTATATACATGTATACCATAAGTTAATGGGGAAGTTTGAGAACCCTGCAGAGACAGTCCGAGGCTGTATATGAATTACCTTATGGAACATCTCAAGCTGTGGGCCTCTCTGAGGATTCCCAGAGAATGCACAATATCCACACGAGTGTTCACACCCACAGTGGGTGTTAAAACATGACCTGCCCGAGATTGCGTAGTGATTCTCAGCTTCCTGTTATTAGTCGTAAATGTAGAGTTAGGTTAACTAGTAAACTGCCCATTCTAAGAGATTTGAGTAATTCAAGAACTGGCACATTTCCTGGTTAATAATGTTAGGTTAACTAGTAAACTGCCCATTCTAAGAGATTTGAGCAATTCAAGAACTGGCACGTTTCCTAGTTAATAAGCGTTAACCAGTAAACTATAAGTGTTCTAAGCAATTTGTGAATTCAAGAATTATGTTTCCTGGTTAATAATGAAATAAGTACTGATTGCTAGGCAGAGAGAGAGAGAAATAACAGTTTTGATGCTCTGCCTTAATTCCTTTCACAGGTGCAGCTGGTGTGTGCAGTATTGCCGTGCAGATCAGCTGGTCGTCCCTGTCGCATGCTGCCGCCCCTTCTCTTCTGCCTCATTGTCATTATTTACTATAAATTTGTATTACATGATTTTACATGTAGGTACAGTTACACCACAATTGTCACACCTACACCTTGTATTACATTCATTACGCTACAAAACAATTAGTTGTTAATGTAAATATAGCGAATTTTTCGCTCAGTTTGACCTGAGTACAGGATTTTTCACTGTCATCATGGAGTTTATCCCTCAAGCCTGCTTCTATTAACTTAAATATGAGTTTTTTTTGCTCACTGGCGACTGTGACTTTCTCCTGTAGCAGGATAGCACACACACACCACAGTGTGAATCTTGTGTGATTGAGTAGGATTTATATGTATGTATATGGAAATTTTTTTCCTGGAAAAAAATTTCAACTTTTGATGGGGCGTAATGTCACGAATCGGCTTGTGACATCATTTGGTGGGAAACCGCGAACTCTAGTAGAATCCCAGTGTTTATCAATCAGTTAACCGCTCACCCAGTCGGGAGTGTTTTCAAAACAATTTTCCACTGTCATAAGTGATCGTCTTTGTGTGAGACATTAGCGCTTCCACTGAGCGATTTGTTGTGGGCGTGTTTTGCTCATTCTAGCTGTTGGTAATGCAGCCACAACACTTCCCGTTTTCCCATGATTTAGTCAGTCAAGATCTGACCGCCACGGAAGCAGGTAGTGTGTGGCAGTGTCCTTCCTACAATGCAGTTCCCACTGCCGCCGTATTCCCACCTGCAGTAGTGTGATTGGCGAGAGACTTAGCGAGTGCAGTGTCCTTCCAGTAACGACGCCCAGTCATCCGCTTAGTCCACTCTTTGACCAGTATTTCTTTTCGTTTTTTCCCTAAGTTTAAGAGTTTAACTTTTGAGTGAGCAAGTGAGTGCGATCTCTTTATTTGAATTCACTTTGAAATGTAACGTTAAATTTATTCCTTTGTAATCAATAAATTTAACAGTTCTTTTTCTCGAGCTTAATGTAATGTAAACTCGTGTTTCATTTCTCCATACTAAGCTTATTTCCCTTATAGCTCCTAGCTTACATAAATGCTTTGCTATTCATAACTGGTACTTAGGCCAGTCTTGTTGTATTAAGTAAAATCCATTGTGCCATCTAGGAGTTAATGCATCAGCAAGAATCAGTTAGTATTAAGAGTTTTAGTTATTGATTGTCAGGGGTGAAGTCACTTTATCCAGAGGTCAACAGTACTAATAAACAGCATTTGTGAGTAATTAGTCTCTGCTGTGTACTGTTGAGAAAGTTTATAAATTCTCGTCCTGAGAGAATCGGCGAAGCAAGCCAGCATAAAGTAATCATGGCTTGATTTTTAGAAAGACAATTCATTGTCCCTGCTCTTCAGTATTACTGAACATTATCCTTTAATATTGCATTTATCTTAAAAACCTCGTGACACTATATCCATCTATCTATTTATATAAGTTCATTTATCTACATACCTACCAACCTACATCTCTGTCTATCTACCTATCTGTCGATCTATATTCATCTATCTAAGTATCTAGTTTTTAAAAATATAGTTAGCAATTATTCACCCTCAGTTAAGGGAGTATTTTACAGGAACTACTGAACCAAACGCCTGGCATGGGTAACAACAGGCAGTTGTGAAGTGTGTTGGTGTTGTGGTGCGGGAACAAAGCGACCGCTGCCTGGCTAAAGGTAATTATCCTCATTAGCCCAGTACAAACAATGACAACTAATCCTACTGTCCATGCCACTAACTGTACCATGACACACACACACACACACACACACACACACACACACACACACACACACACACACACATTTTCTCTCTCTCTCTCTCTCTCTCTCTCACACACACACACACACACACACACACATACTTTCATATACACATTCATACACATCCATACACATACACATACTGTTACACACATACACATTCCCTCTCTCTCTCTCTCTCTCTCTCTCTCTCTCTCTCACATGCACACACACACACACACTCACGCCTGCTTAAACTTGCCATGCAATAATTAACGAAGGTAAAGTTCAGTATGTACCCTTATACACTTGTGGCTGTATTCTCTCGGATACAGAAAACTGTCTTGTATCTCTTCCTTAGTGGTGTATTTTGCTTACTGTGTTATTCCATGGCATATTGAATTTATTTGTGCAGTATCATAAGAGTTTACATAAAAAAAAGAAGAGAATTCTAGGTCTCATGTTCTGAAATGCCTTATACTGTACATATATGCTGAAGTAAAGGTTCTCGGGACCTCCTTGGATTATGGGAATGTTGGTTCAGTCGAATGTACTGCTTCTGCTCTAACTTGGCCCAATTTTTCATCTTTTTGCTGGACGTTTCACGTACCTCAGTGGCAGAAATATGACGATACTCTGGTTTTGCATCCTTTCCACTGATTTTCTTCGTGATTAGCATCATCTTGTAGTGTTAGTCTATTGTTACCACTCAACAGTCAAGACGAAGGTATGGCGGTTTTAGGCGAGGCTAGAGTAAACACAGAATTTTGTTGGAAGGGTTGTCTGGCTCTCACACTCCCTTCCCTTAGCGTACGCAATAGGTTGAGAAGGGCAGACGCATGAGACTGTATAAATGTTACAAATAAAAATAGAACGGTGGTGCAGCTGTTCTGTCCACTGAAACAGTACGATGATCTCTGAAATACTCTGCTGTATATCCTATTTCAGTAACAGACCCGGGTATGTTGTAATTTTTACGCTAATTCATTTAAGTTACGTCATACTGCATCAGCCTGAAATGTTTTTTCTCACAGTTAACAATCTCTCAGGCTCATTTTCAACGATCCTGTCGTGAACAATGATTCTTTTGCCGTCAAGCTAAATAATTATTTTCGGCACAGTTCTGATCAATATCGTTCTGTGAGGGTTAATGATCCCAGTTATTTAATGCGTATCTGATGGCAAGCAGGGAGGCTCAGGTGTTGGACAGATATCACTTGCAAATTACTGTTACAGTTATCAGTCATTTGGGTATTTCATTACATTAAGGTAATTGATTTAGCCAGATGCTGTCATATGAAATTGATCTTGGTGATTAATAGCACTGTACTAGGATCCAATGCAGATAAATCAGACTCTCTTATAACCGTTGATCATTATTAAAAAGAACGAGGAACCGCTCCAAACTGAATAAAACCATTTACAGTAGGTGAAAATAAACTCAATAAAAATCTCAAGTTGGAATAAAATTGTTCTATCTATCTATTGCCAGACGCCTTAATCCCGTAAAGGGTGGCCACAAACAAATCGTCTCCATGTTGCCCTGTCCCCCGCCATTTCACTGCCCTGCTCCCGGCTCACACCCAGCTCTCTCATATACCTCTCCACTCCATCCCTCCATCTCATCCTTGGCCTCCCCCTTGCTCTCCCCCCTTCCATCTCATTCACATACACTCTCCTTATCAGTTTCTCGCTGTCCATCCTCTCCATATGGCCAAACCACCTCAATGTGTTTCTCCTAACGCTTACTGTCACATCCACATCCACACCACAACGCTCCTTCATTTCCTAATCTGTCAGTCTGTCTCTCCATGTAACTCCACATTTTCCTCATTTCCACTGCCCTCACTGATGTCCCTCCAGCAAGTTCAAGCTTCACTTCCATACGTTAGAGTTGGTATTCCAGTATTGTCATTCAGTAACTTTTTCACTTCCATGCTCACTTCCCTGTTTCTTATCACTGTTTCAAAGAACCAGCAATCTTTCTTCCTTGTTGTACCCTTTCTAGCACTTCACCCTTTAAACTTCCATCCATACTCATCACACTACCCAAGAACTTAAACACATTCACATTTTCCATGGAAAAAATTATTATAGATTATTAATTTCCCATAGATGTCGAAAAGCAACAAGCCATCTTCATGATATCGTTCGTATGAACTGTAGGTAAACAGGTATTGGTTATGGTCCCTTAGTCTTGAGAGTCTCTGAATACAATTCTCCTTAAAAACGACTAATGTTAGAGTGGTTTTATTGTGATCCGATGGGGCTGGGCAGCTCCCACACACTGAACACTGAATTATGGTCACATGGAATTCAGTGGGCCCTTGTTATGAGGTGGTAATGTTTCCATGATTATTGTGCTCTTTTCACCTTAACTTGGCTCAGATTTTCGTCCATTTTCAGTTTATTTCACGAAGCTCAGTGGCAGGATAAGACAGTGCTACAGCTCTCCATCCTCTCCTTAGTACTTCATCTATTCTAGTGTTGGTTAATTTTTATGACCCAGCATTCACGATGAAGAGGTGTTAATTTTAGGCCAAATTAGTGTAAAAAGAGTATAGTCTAATTAGCAGCCCAGTGTAACTACAGTAGGCCATTAGCTAAGCTGAAAGGGGTTTAAAATCTTCAAGTTAGTAGAAACGCGCTATAGAAGAGAACAGTAGGACCAGAAAGACAGCTTAAGGGTATGTCAGTTTGATACGGTAAAATTCAGTCCCATATGACCCTTCCCTAAGTGTTCAGGATTGAAACTAGACTACCCAAATCTAGAAGAGTGACACTCGTATATTCGTAATACGCTGACTTCGTCTAAAGCTGACATCCCTTCATACTGTTACAAAAAATTAACACTAGATTATGATGCTAATCATGAAGTGCTGTGGAAAGGTTGTAGAGCTGTAGTAATGTCTTCCTCTGCCACTGAGCTGCGTGAAATAAGCTCGAAAAGGACGAAAATCTCGGCCGAATTCAGGCAAAAGAATTATGGCCCATGTTCCTGTGGCAGTGCATCGAAAAACACTCGCTCTCTCCTGAGATTCGAACCTGTGCACCACACATGACCATCCCTCCACCTTGCGTGTCACACCACTATAACACCAAGTATATAAGACTGGTGTGAAGAGTGAAATACCATGACCATTATGATGGGTTTGGATGGCAGAAATAAATGGATAATATCGTTAAAAGAAAGTAGAAAGTACAGACAACAGGAGGCCTATTGACACATGACGAGATAATCTGTTGGGAAAAAATAAGTCCGTTATGATCTAACCTTTGGCCCTTTTCCTCACAGAACCTCAAATCTCACCCTCTACTGACATATCCAGATTGCGTTTTCCTGGTTACCATCTCCTCACAACCTTCCGTAACAAGGGCGGCACCTGTTGTTATACCAATTCCCAATATGCAGTTGACACTATTTTAAACTTTACTCCATCCAGTTCTGATTACCCATTGTATAAAATAATTTGTCAAAATATTACCAAATATATCTGTGTAGTCTATCGCTTCCCCAGTGCTTCTTTGGAACCCAGGGTATTTTATTCCATTTCCACGCAGTTGAGTAACCTTTTCCCTTAGCATCGCAATTACCATTTTTGGTGATTTTAACATACATAATGTTAAATGGTTATTACATTCTGCCAGGACTGATGACGCTGGTCCAGAGTACAAGCTGTTTGCAGAATCGTTTAATCTCACCCAGCTGGTAAAGCAACCAATCAGAATACCTGATATAATGCCCATCTCTTGGATTTATTCTTGACAAATAATCCAGATCAGTACAGGATAGAGGTAATATCGCCACCTGGATCCTCTGACCAAAAATCTCATCAAAGCTTCATCACTTAGCCCCCCCAAACCTCCCCATTCTGAACCTGTCAGGGTGACCCGATGGCAATTTGATAGGGCAAACTGGGATGGATTTAGAAATTATCTTGCTGACATTCCATGGCAGTCTTTCTTCTCTAGTGATACCAATTCTACCCAGTCCAACATTTGTGACTTAATACTAGCTGGTATGGATTTATTCATACTAAGTCAACAGTTCACTAAAAGATCGAACTCTCCAAACTGCTTTGATGGCAACTGGGCCAGCACAACTACCCAACAGTCATTAGCATATAACTCTACTTAAAATAAAAAAAAACATCTGAATCACTCTCTTAATTTAAAATTGTTAGAAATCATGCAAAAGCTGTAAAAAATCTAACTAAATCAAACTTTCTTCAAAAGCAAGCATCAAAACTACTTAACAATCTTAATGACAATAGAATATTCTGGACATCTCTTAATTCTTTCAATAACAACTTTAACAAGCCATCATCCATTCCCCCACTAAAATCTTCAGATGGCAACATTACACATGATCTGAGTGGGAAAGCAGATATTTTTGCCAGTACATTTGCCAGAAATTCTACCATAGATGATGCCAGCCAGAATGTCTCAGCACTACAGCTTGACTCTCCAGAAATTGTTCCACATAAAATACAGACAACATACGTAAAATCCATTCTAGATAATTTACCTACCAACAAAGCTCCAGGCCCAGACGGAAATCCACCAATTGTTTTGAAAAAGTGTTCCCCTGAACTTGCCTCTGTTCTAGCTAAATTGTTCAGACTATGGATATATACTTCTTCATTCCCAGATTCATGGAAAGTAGCCAATATCCACCCAATGCCGAAGAAAGGAAGGTCCTCTGACCCCTCTGATTATAAACCAATAGCTGTCACATGTTCTCTTGGTAAGATATTTGAAACTATAATTAATAAGCACATTGTTAAACATCTTGAATCCAACAACTTAATTAGTGATAGGCAATATGGTTTTCGCCACGAAAGATCCACCATTGACATACTCAGTCTCCTAACTCATCCATCCATCAATCAATTGACCTGCATGGAGAAACGCATGCAGTAGCCCTTGATATTTCTAAAGCTTTTGACAGAGTATGGCACCATTCCCTGCTGTCCTAACTCCCTTACTATGGACTAACGTCTGTTGTTCTTTGATTTCCTCATATCTCAGTGACAGGAAAAAAAAAGAGTAAAAGTGGATGATGTATATTCCAATTTCCACTCAATTCACGCCGGCATGCTGCAGGGATCTGTTCTGGCGCCAACCCTGTTCCTGGTTCATATTAATGATCTCTTATCTGTTACCCACAATCCCATCCACTCAAATGCAGATGACTCAACACTACATAGTTCATCCACACTCAGACACCCATTTACAAAGTTTAATATCTCAACCTCTCAACTCAGTACAGCCATCTCCATAAATCGAAACCAAGCTACGATCAGTGAATGGGGACAAAACAACCTTGTCTCTTTCAATGCTAGTAAAACTAAATATATACAATTTACTAATAGATAGATATTACCAGATTCGTATATTACCTCCAGTGCTACTAATATTAATATTCCCATCTCCAAAAGTATTAAAACTCTCTGCATCTCACTTAACAGTGCCCTCAACTGGACCTCTTATGTTAGATCACTTGCTAAAACTGACTCAGAGAAACTTGGATTATTGTACAGAGTCCGTAACTTCTTTACTGACGAGCAGTTAGTTATAATTTATAAGAGTCATGTGGGCTCCCAGCTTGAATATTGCTCACCCTTGTGGAATGGATGTGAAGAGGTTGCATTAAAACAACTAGACAAAATTCAGAACAAAGCTGTCAGAATTATTAACAACCCTGCCATTTCAAATAAACTACCTCCCCTACAAGTAAGAAGGAATGTTGCTTCCCTTGCATTATCTTACAGATAATTTTATAGCAAATGCTCAGACGAAGTTGCGTCCATGGTGCCACCTCTTCATACCTTCTTTCGTGCTACACGGGCATCTGGTAGCGTTCACGACTTGAATGTCACTCAGCCATGTTGCAGAACTTCTGCCTATTAGAATTCTTTTATTCCCCGAGCTGCATCTCTCTGGAATTCTCTTCCCCAGAGTTGTTTCCCCCAAAACTTCAACCTACAGCTGTTCAAGTCTAACTGTTACAGATATTTTATGAATGGAGGACATCAGTAGTCTGGTGTATGGATTATTATTTTTTTGTTCATTTTTCTTTCCTCTATTCGGTCATTAAAAAAAAAAAAAAAAGAAAGCTCTCCCTCCCCCCGTCACTCACCACACCATTTTTTGCGCATCATCAACAACATATAAATCAAGCTGTACTTTATTTGAAAATTATAGTTGCATTTCCCGGGAGTGAAATGAAGACGACCGCTGCTATTCCGAATTTCATTGTTGCATGTAGCTGGTGTGTGTGTGTGTGTGTGTGTGTGTGTGTGTGTGTGTGTGTGTGTGTTTGCTATTATATTTTCCCCTTTCATCTGTGGCCTGACGTTAGTGATTATTTTTATAGGAAAATTTTGTCGTTAATGTCTATAACAAGTATTTTGGAAACCTACTCCTTCACTGAAAGTAGACAACACACAAGGTAAATTATACACACTCTTATTTACCTTTTGTACAGTTGGCCACACATGAACAAGGACAGTGTCTGTCTGAAATGGAGGCCTAGCTACAATTTCTGACGTTCATGCATCACAATTTCTTGCTCATTTCAGCTGGAATATAACACCTGCGTTCATTCATGTCAGTGCCACCAACAAACACATGATTATGTCCAGGTTGTCAAGTGTACCAAATGCAGATCCTTGCTACACCGTGATGCTGTACCAGGTGCATGTGATGCCAACTGTACCTCAAACCTTTCCTTTATTTATGGCATCTTGTTTCTTGAGCATTATGTTCTGTAATATCGATGATTTTGTGTTTACATATCATACTTTTCTCTCTCTGTATATATATATATATATATATATATATATATATATATATATATATATATATATATATATATAACTGAGGTGCCCGTGGGGAATCTTATACAACCAGCCAAGGAGAATCAGAAGGATTTTCCAATTCATATTTATTTATTCCAGGTGACTAGTTTCGGGATGCATATCCCATCTTCAGACCTAAAAGCATTTAAACACATATTACAAATTAGATCAAATGTTGTAATATAGCCATAAGAAAAAAAATTACCAAGAAGAGCATGTGGCAATGACTGATTACTATAAATAAAACCAAAATGTAAGATTATTTTTAAAATATAACAACCTTGAGAAATAAAAGTGAAAGTGTTACCTCTGTGAGTTGGCAGCTAAGACTGAAAATCATGAACACAGAATCTGATCATGTTGTAAAGTTTCTAGACTACCTTAATCATCGATATATATATATATATATATATATATATATATATATATATATATATATATATATATATATATATATATATATGAGTGCCTCTGTGGCACAGTGGTAGAGTGTGCTTTTCATAAACGGGTGAACCAGGGTTCGCGCCCCGCCAGGGTAATAAACTTTGTGAGTGTTCACCCGGCCACGAACTGCATTGGCGGACACAATGGGTGCTGTGGTTGAACCAGTATCACATACTCTAAAGTATGCTTGCACCCAGTCGGCTTGCACGGGCCGATTACACTTGGTTAACAGACTACACACACATTGAAAGCCACTCCAACCCTACAATTACACTTACAAGCACTTCTCACCCTACATACAATCTCTACTAGACAGCCTAAGCCACTTGGTAGAGATACATTGACTGTATCGTCCCCACTTAGGTCGGGATAGGCCGGTACTGCAGTGGATACTCAAACGGCTGATATATATATATATATATATATATATATATATATATATATATATTGCCAGACGCCATAATCCCGTACGGGGTGGCCATTTGACTCTGAGTTATTTGTTTTACAGGGACGGGCACTAACCCTCCACCAACCCACTTGACATGTAGGGAGCACGTATGGTTTGGTTATATGGTTACCACCCAGCGTTGTAAATGGTTTCTTGGGTCACAGGAAACCATTTGGCTTGTCACTCAATGTAAAGCCAGCTGTAATGGAAAGAAAAGCATTAAATAGTGACACGAAAGATGGGAGAAATAGGAAGAGAGGAGGGCAGGCAAAGAAAAAGAATGATAAAGCTAAGGAAGAAGTAGGCAGCACTACATCAAGTGAGTGGATGATGGTCGCCACCACCTACCACCATATATATATATATATATATATATATATATATATATATCTATATATATATATATATATATATATATATATATATGTGTGTGTGTGTGTGTGTGTGTGGGTGGGTGGGTGGGTGGGTGTGGGCGTGTATTTATTTATTTCATTTATATATATATATATATATATATATATATATATATATATATATATATATATATATATATATATATATATATATATATATATATATATATATATATATATTGTTACGGAACAGAGAAAGATAATGTACACTTTAAGTGAGAATACTAAAAATCACTACTGTCCCGTAAAATTCCAGGTTCAAAACAAAATAGTTAGGTAAATTTACAAGTTAAAGTTTAATGCTCAAACTAAGAACAAAACATTCAGGACTCATAAGGATAATGTAATGGCAAAAAACAGGTTAAATATATGGTAAACTGCAATAGCCTCTATTAACACAAAATTAGCAAGAGTAAATTTATCTAAGTCAGCCCTGATAAATTGAAAATACACTGGGTAATGCTCAGTTAATGCAAGATAAATTATTACAGATACAAAATATTATTAATGATGGCAGACAATAAGAACCCTACATAAATTACAAAAACCCCACTAGGCCCAAGAACCAACCCTATACTACACAGTACAAGAAAAAATGCGACAACAGTTATACTCAAATTACACACAGCTGCTAGATGGCTGGAGACTTCCTGAGCACTCACAATAATAATAACTGTACAGGGGAGGACAGAGATGTGAACAAAATGAGGAGTAGATCTAAGTAGCAATTAATGCAGAGACTGAGCTCATTATATAGGGGCCGGCAGAGCTTGATACAACTTGTAAGAAGGACGCGCAAATGAAGCCATGGGGACAAAGAGTTGACAATCCCGCTCTGAACAACAGAAAGAACGACTTAATCTACTATAACGGTAGAAGGGGGGAGTGAGGTAGAACATGCTCGTGATCAAACAGGCAGCACACTGTACGTTAGAATTACACAAAGGATGATGAAATCATAGGCTATGTGACACCTCCCCACAAAGAAAAAGAAATTTACAAAGGAAATTTCTTATTTCTCTAAAACAATCTGTCTAAAGTTTAGATAAGCAATCTGCAATGACATTTTCTTTCCCCTTGACATGTTGTATGTCTAATGAATACTCCTGAAGAAGTAGACTCCATCTTGTCAATCTCTGATTTTTATCTTTAAACTTACTAAGGAATTTCAGTGGGTTATGATCGGTATAAATGACTATGGGGTCAAAACCAAAACACAAATAAAATGAAAAATGCTGTAAACCCAAAATCAAGGCCAAAAGCTCTTTCTCAATAGTTGAGTACTTCTTTTGAGGTGGAGTGAACTTCTTACTGTAATAAGATACAGGGTGTTCAATACCCTGATCATCCTCTTGCAGCAAAACAGCCCCAGCTCCTGTATCACTTGCGTCAACAGCCATCTTAAAAGGCTTAGCAAAATTTGGAGTAGCGAGCACCGGCTGACTTAATAGAATAGCTTTAAGTTTGTTGAAAGGGGATTCACAGTTATCGGTCCAGACAAATTTAACTCCCTTTTTCAGTAGGTCTGTAAGTGGCGATACGAGAATTGAAAACTTAAGAACAAATCTCCTGTAATAACCTACCATTCCCAAAAATCTTTGTAGCTCTTTCCTACTTTTAGGTCTGGGAAGATCACTTATAACCTGAACCTTAGCTGCTGGTGGTGCAACATGTCCATCACCATTTTCGTACCCAAGGTACTGAACTTTAGCTTGACCAGACTCACACTTTGATAAATTAGCTACAAGATTAGCCTGAACTAAACGCTCAAGAAATTTACTGACATGGCATAGGTGATCTTTCCAGTTGTCACTGAAGATTAATACATCATCAATATAAACAACACACACTGCCAAACCCTCTGTTACAACATTCATGAGCTTCTGAAATGTGGCTGGTGCATTCTTCATACCATATGGCATTACAGAACATGCAAAAGTCTTTCCTAGTGTTACAAAACATGAGATCTCCCTAGCACGTTCAGTCATAGGTACTTGCCAGTATCCCTTTAACAAATCAAACTTACTTATGTACCTAGCCTTTCCGATCTTGTCTATGCAATCTTCCACGCGAGGGAGAGGGTAAGTGTCTGTTTTGGTTATCTGATTAACACATCTGTAGTCGATGCACAGCCGCTGTGACCCACCTGGCTTAGGGACTAGAGTGACAGGAGAACTCCACTCGCTCTGACAGGGCTCAATCATCTTGTGGTCCAACAGGTAGCCAAGCTCCTTCGGGATGAGAGGAACTTTCACTGGGTTCACACGGTAAGGAGGCAATTTAATTGGCTTTGCGTCTCCAACATCGACATCATGCATCAACACAGTGGTTCTTCCTGGAGTGGCACGGAACTCTTGCGGGTAATCCTGCAGTAATGCCGAAAACTCCTGCCTTTCCTCGGGAGGTAGATGAGAAAGCTTAGTCTGGAGATCATTCATGATATCAGGATTCTTCCCCAAACTATCACTCAGGCTCATACTGCATGGGAGAGCTTCACTTGCAGACTCGGGTGGAACAGCTACAGTGCAGACTGGATTATTTTCGTTCCGCCTGTGATATAACTTTGGCATGTTGATGTGACAAAGTTGCTTGTTCTTTCTACGATCTGGTGTGGCGATGACATAGTTGACATCACTGAGTTTCTTCTCCACGAAATAAGGACCACTAAACTTGGCTTGAAGAGGTTGCCCAAGAACCGGTAGCAGATTCATAACCTGATCTCCTGGCTGAAAGTGGCGTAACCTGGACTTCTTATCATACCAAGTCTTCATCTTTTCCTGAGCAGCTCCTAAATTCTCTCTCGCCAGCTGTAAAGCAGTGGACAGCCGTTCTTTGAACTTCATCACATACTCCAGCAGGTTGACGTCATCTTCCTCCGACAGCCAGCATTCCTTGAGTAACTTAAGGGGTCCTCTTACTTCATGGCCAAACAGTAGTTCAAAGGGTGAGAAGCCCAGTGATTCATTTGGAGATTCTCTTGCAGCAAACACAACGAATGGAAGACCTTTATCCCAGTCTTTCTGATGTTCCAAACAGTATTTCTTGAGCATTGATTTGAGTGTTTGATGATATCTCTCCAACGCTCCTTGGGTCTGGGGATGGTAAGCTGAAGACGTGATCTGGGTGATGCCCAACTCTTTCAGAGACTGCTTGAAAACATTTGACATGAAATTACTTCCTCGGTCTGACTGTACCTCCTTGGGCAGACCAAACTTTGTGAAGAACCCTAGCATTTCCTTAACTACGTTCTTTGTGAGATATTTCTAAGTGGAATGGCTTCAGGATAATGAGTAGCCATATCAATCAGGGTCAACACATAAGAAAATCCTGAAGAAGTCTTAGGAAGAGGGCCCACAATATCCACCAACACACGGGTGAAAGGCGCCTCATAAGGAGGAATGGGAACTAGAGGTGCAACCTTTTCGGTCTGATTGCACTTCCCCACAACTTGACAGGTGTGACAAGACTTACAATACCAGGAAACATCCCTGAAGATACCTGGCCAGAAGAAGTGTTTCAAAATGCGTGCCACAGTCTTCCTTACTCCAAGGTGTCCTGCCAAACTGGAATCATGAGCCACTCTAATGATATCCTGCCTACAAACACGAGGGATGACAACTTGATGTACAACCTCCCATTCACAGTCGGCTGATGCTGTTGGGGGTCTCCACTTCCTCATAAGTACTCCTGACTTTATATAATAACAAGTAGAAGCACCAGCTGACTCTTCCTCACTGCAAGCAGAGTTAGCTAGACCTTTCAACTCAGGGTCAGCAACCTGCAACTCAATCAACTCTTGACGAGACAAATTATCAACACTACGGGGTACTGCCCCATCTGGTGAGTGGTCCAAATTAGCAAGAAAAGTGTCAGCTAGGATAACATCATCACCATCATTATCCTCTAAATCACCAGTAACTTTAGACTTAGCCCTAGTGACAGCACATGCAGGGAACACATCAGGGACATCACAATCCTGGGTCGCAGCCACTGGCTCACGAGACAACTGAGGAGCTGGACACACTTGACTTCCACCAATATCATTTCCAAGTAAGAAAGTTACACCTGACATTGGGAGTGTCTCAACCAACCCAACCATAACGGAACCATTAACAAAACCAGACTCTAAATTCACTCTGCACAGAGGGACAGAGAAGTAATTATTCCCTACACCTTGTAAGATTACAGTTTCATCAGAGGAATTAACATTAGAGCCTAGAACACTGACCAGCATAAGGGATTGGCAAGCACCTGTATCACGATATATTTTAACTGATTTCCTGTCATTACTGTCCAGAGGACTGACAAAACCATCAGACAGGAAATTAGCACATGAACTCTTGAGAGTGTCACCCACGTTACTGCTCAAAAGAGGAGCTTCATCATGAGAATTTAAATTACCCGCTCAAAGCAGGTTCAGTTAACTCGGTTAAAGAATTCTGGGAACTCTCAAGGGTGGACACTAGACCAATTGACTGAATATTTAAAGACTCCTTTTTGTTCACATCACGCTGTCTCCTGAAACATTTCTCCGTATATGACCAAGCTTACTACAATAAGTACATTTACTTTTCTGAAATCTAGAGGTGGAGCTGGTATTTACTTCCTGAGAAACATCATCTTTATTCTCTTTCCTGTTACCTGTACTCTGAGTAGAGGCAACGTACTTACTCTCAGCTTTCCTTTTTTCTCTAGAATATCTCTTGTGAGTGAGAACATATTCATCAGCTAAAACTGCAGCATCAGACAAATTAACTATTCTTTTCTCATCAAGATATAGGCTTACATCTTTATAAATACACCTCTTGAAGTCCTCCAGCAAAATCATCTGCTTAAATTTGCCAAAATCAGAATCCACATTCTTAGAATTTAACCAGTGCTCTAACAGATTTTCTTTGATTTTTGCATACTCAACATGGGATTGCTTATCTTGCTTATAAGTTGTCCTAAATTTTACTCTATAGGCTTCAGGAACAAGCTCATAGGCCTTAAGAATCAAGCCCTTAACTACATCATAATTATCAGATTGATCCTGAGGCAAAGATGCATAAGTTACTTGAGCTTTACCAGTGAGAACAGTTTCAAGGAGTACTGGCCAATACCTTTTTGGCCAATTAAAACCTGTAGCTACCCTCTCAAACAACTGAAAATACTTTGTTAAATCAGATTCATTAAAAGGAGGGACAAGTTTAACATTTTTAGCCACCTCAAAATCATCAGAGCTAGATGATCCAGTTCCACATTGTTTCATGCGATACTTATGGTCTGCCTGAATCCTAGCAATTTCAACTTGTGCCTCAGCCTCCTTAGTACGAGCCTGAATCTCAGCCTCCTTAGCATGAGACTCCGCCTCCTTAGCCTGAGACTCCGCCTCCTTAGCATGAGACTCCGCCTCCTTAGCCTGAGACTCAGCCTCCTTAGCACGTGCTTGAAATTTAGCTTCCTTCACACGAGCCTCCTGCAGGGCTAACTGTAACTTAGCTAATTCAATCTGCGTTTGCTCATTTGGAGGAGTTGCATTAAACAAGCTTTTATTAATCATGCCAACAATTTGATCTTTAGAATGATGAGAGTGAACTGCAATTCCCAGTTGTTGAGCAACAAGCTTAAGTTCATTCTTTGTTCTGTTTTCTACATCACACACTGTTTGTACATTTCACAAAAAATCTTTGGCTTCATCAAGTGTAGTAATAGTAGACATCATGAATAAATCACAGTCACAAAATATCAAGCAATATCCTTATGATAATATCCTGAATATCCTGATATGAGGTCACCAAATTTATGTTACGGAACAGAGAAAGATAATGTACACTTTAAGTGAGAATACTAAAAATCACTACTGTCCCGTAAAATTCCAGGTTCAAAACAAAAGAGTTAGGTAAAATTACAAGTTAAAGTTTAATGCTCAAACTAACAACAAAACATTCAGGACTCATAAGGATAATGTAATGGCAAAAAACAAGTTAAATATATGGTTAACTGCAATAGCCTCTATTAACACAAAATTAGCAAGAGTAAATTTATCAAAGTCAGCCCTGATAAAATGAAAATACACTGGGTAATGCTCAGTTAATGCAAGATAAATTATTATAGATACAAAATATTATTAATGATGGCTGACAATAAGAACCCTACATAAATTACAAAAACCCCACTAGGCCCAAGAACCAACCCTATGCTACACAGTACAAGAAAAAATGCAACAACAGTTATACTCAAATTACACACAGCTGCTAGATGGCTGGAGACTTCCTGAGCACTCACAATAATAATAACTGTACAGGGGAGGACAGAGATGTGAACAAAATGAGGAGTAGATCTAAGTGGCAATTAATGCAGAGACTGAGCTCATTATATAGGGGCCGGCAGAGCTTGATACAACTTGTAAGAAGGAAGCGCAAATGAAGCCATGGGGACAAAGAGTTGACAATCCCGCTCTGAACAACAGAAAGAACGACTTACTCTACTATAACGGTAGAAGGGGGGAGTGAGGTAGAACACGCTCGTGATCAAACAGGCAGCACACTGTTCGTTAGAATTACACAAAGGATGATGAAATCATAGGCTATGTGACAATATGTATATATATATATATATATATATATATATATATATATATATATATATATATATATATATATAATTTTTTTATATTATTACTTGCCATCAAGAGAAAAAACGTTGTTTGGCACCAAAACTCCTCCTCATCTTTATTTAATTCATTGTCTTATAAAGGGACAGATGTAGGGATTATCTGTAGCACTTTTAACAAATTTAAGTATTGATTTTGCTTCCTCCTTTCGTTCCCTTTAACACTGTCTTAAGTAGTGTATATCCCATGTCAGGCCAGGAAGAACATGATTTTTTTTTTTTTTTTTCATAATTATACCTTCCTCTGGTTTCTTCATTGATTTCTTCTTCCATGTCTCTCATATACAACATTCATTGCCTTCTACCGATTTGTGACATATATATCGCCCATATTTTTGTTTTGTATTTTTTTCTCTCTCACTCTAACCCTGTTATTTAATGTCCCCTCTGTCTCTTTCTCCATTTGTCCTTCGCAGTTCTTCAATAACTTCTTCCGTAATCCTTCCACCTCATTACGCTTTCTTTGCCTCATATTTTTAAAAGAATATTAACTTAGGACGGAAAAATAAATTGATGCAGAAAAAAAAAAAAAAAAAACCTACATCAGAATACAGGCGTCCTCCATTCATAAAAAATTTGAAGCAGTTTGACTTGAACTGTTGTTGGCTAAAGTTTGGGTGAAAACTAATCTGGTGTAGCAAAGTCCATCAACAACTCCAGTTATTCATATTGCTGCTCATTGGTCTCGTCTCCATACATACAAGCTAACGTCCTCCATCCTTATCTTTGCTTTGCTTCCACGTTTTCCACGAGCGCCTGTCCTCCACTTTTTCATTACTTCCTCTCTTCTCCTCCACATCTCCCCACCAGCGCCATCCCTCCACCTTTCCGGTCCTCTCTCTCCCTCTCTTCCACACCTCTTATCCACCATTTCATCAGTCAGTCAACACCCCTTCAGTACGCCTCTCCAGGCTTTCCCTTCTTCACACCTCTCAGCTATACTCCTTTTACCTTAACTTGGCTAAGATTTTTGTTTTCTCCCAGCTTGTTTCACGTAGCTCAATGGCACAATAGAACAAATTTCTTCTCTCTACCTCTCACTTTCTTTCCAATTTCTTTCACTAACTTCATTATTCCCCTCACTTCTTTCTTCATCCATTCACTGCCTTCTCTATTTCTCTCACTATCTTCCCTATTCCCCTCACTTTCTTCCTTGTTCCCATCACTTTCTTCCCTATCCCCCTCACTTTCTTCCCTATTCCCCTCACTTCCTTCCCTATTCCCCTATCTGTCATCCCTGTTCCTCTCACCTATTTCATTATTTCCCGCTTTCTCTTCCCTATTCCCCTCACTTTCTTCCATATGCCCCTCACTTTCATCCCTATTCCTCTCCCTGTCTTCTCTTTTCCCCTCACTCGCTTCCCTGTTCCCATTACACTCTTTCTTATCCCCCTAACCTTCTTCCTGTCACTTCTTTCCCTTGCTTATTACTTTCCTCCCCTCACTTTCCTCCCTCTATCCAGCACTTTCTTTCCTATTCCCCTGATTTTTCTAAAGTCCCCTCACCTTCTTTCCAATTCCCCTCACTTTCTTTCCAACTCCCTTCACCTTCTTCCCTATTTGTCTTGCTTTCTCCCTTTTACCTCCTAATTTCTTCCTTCTCCCTTTACTTTCATCCCTATTCCCTTCACATTGCTACAATGGCTGCATTTCACTAATATTTTTCTTCCATCATTGTTTTTTCATTTTTTTTTTTTTTTTATCTTTTCTCGTTTAAATTTTTCTTTTTAAGTGTATGTTTACAACGAGTCAGGCAATTTTTTCAGTTTGTGAGAATGATTTTTTTTTTTTTTTTTCTGTAGTGAATGAGTTAGCTTAAGATAATGCGATGTGTGTGTGTGTGTGTGTGTGTGTGTGTGTGTGTGTGTGTGTGTGTGTCCTTCTATCTATTTGTCTAAACACCAAACTCTGTCAGCGTCGCTGACTGCGAAGCTGCCGGATCGTTAGCGCCAGGGTTTGACTGCAGCTGCGGGCAGCTGGCGTTACTTGACTCAGGTGTTCATCCATCTTTTATGGGTTGGTAGGTAACGTAAGTACCAAGGGTAACAGGGTAACATCTAGGGGAGGTAACTGTGGTGACCTGGGTGATGCTATTGCCTGGTGCACCAGGATAAAGGGTGAAAGCCCTGCCACAGGCTCAAAGGTCTAAGTTACGGGGATGAGCACAGCAGCTAAGCGCCGCATGGTATCTGCCCCATCCTTCACATTTATCATATCACAACGCTCCACTTTGTCATGTGTCAGTCTGTCTCTCCACGTAACTCCACATGCTGCTCTCTGATAACTCATGTCCACCGATGTCACCAGTGTACAGTAATGCTGAAGTCACTGTCAGAAGTTCAGTATGTGCATTAGGTTTATAACCTCTTTACAGCCTTATGTTCCTGTACCTCAAGTCGATGAACTTTTGCTTAAAAACTGAGAAAAAAGCCGTTATTCCTCTCAGTTAAAAAAAAAGGTCACCCCGAAATAAAAAATTCGATTTTTGCTAGTGTATATGTACATGTATAATAAAAAAAAAATGAGCTTATACAAATGCATTAATACTTAAAATCACTGTTTATTAAGTAGAATAAATCTAAGTTGTAGTTTTATTCTACCCCCTGGGGGTAGGGAGGTTTTCAAGAATACTCCCCCAGTATCCCTGCTTGTCGTAAAAGGCGACTAAAAGCGTTGGCGGAGGGTTAGTGCCCCTCCCCGGAAAACAACTAACTAAAAAAACAAACAAGAAGCCTCGGACAAGGACTGACCAAACGATGACGACCCAGGACCGGACAAAGGACTTGGTAATGAGTACATGGAATGTAAGAGGAGCGAATGAAAAGGTGAAAGAGAGAGAGATTGTCCAGGTGCTTGAGGGTGCGAAAGTGGATGTATGTGGAATAACTGAAACAAAATGGAGAGGAGAAAGTGTGAGAGAATGGGAGTATGGATGGGGTATATGTGCAGGAGTAGGTGAGAATGAGAGGGCAAAGGAAGGAGTATGTATAATTGTGAGTAAAAGATGGAAGAGGAGCATAAGACAGTATGGATCAGTTGGGTCAAGGATTGTGTGGGTAAAGTTGAAAGTTGGAATACAAATGTGGGCGATTGTGTGTGTGTATGCACCAACGCAAGATCGTGCTAGAAGAGTGAGAGAAGAGTTCTGGACAAATGTGGAAGTGTGCATGGAAAAGTTTGGAAGGAATGAGAGAGTGTTTTTGATTGGTGATATGAATGGTAAAGTTGGGAATGTGAAGGTGGATGGAGTAGTTGGTGAGTGGGGTGTGCCTGCTGAGATAGATGAGAATGGGAGTGCGTTAGTGGACATTTGTGCTGGGAGGGGGTTGGTGATAGCCAATACCCTCTTCAGGCATAAAATGATCCACAGGTATACATGGCAAGTGATGAGAAGGGTGGGTGGTGAACTGAATGAAAGGAAGGCAATGATTGATTATGTGTGTGTGGATGAAAGGATGCGAAGATGTGTAAAGGATGCAAGAGTGTATAGAGGTTCGGGGAGTGGACTTTCTGACCACTACTTGGTGGTGGCCAGAATTAGAATGCAAGTAAGATGGTGGAATAGAAGAAGGGAAAGACGAGAGGAAGGAGTAGTTGCAAGGAGAGTGGAAAGGTTACAAGAGGATGAGAAAATGGCATAGTATAAGAGAGAAGTGTAGGAACGATTGGGCAAATATGAATTGGAGCAGATGGGAGACGTGGAAGGTGTGTGTAAGATATTTACAGAAGAAATATGTGCAGCATGTGATGTGGTGTGTGGAAGGAAGAGAAGACGGAGGGGGGTGCAAGGAACAGCGTGGTGGACTGAAGAGGTGAAACAGGCTCTGGCACAAAAGAAGAAAGCATACAAGGAATGGATGAGAAATAGGGGCGTGCAAGAAGTTGAGAGGGGGAAGAGAGAGTTATATGTGGAAAGAAAGAGAGAGGTGAAAAGATTAGTAAGAGAGAGTAAGAAGAGAGTGGATGAGGAATTTGGAAGGAATTTGAGTGTAAAGTGGAGGGACTGTAAGAAAATGTTCTGGAGAGAAGTGAAAAGAATAAGACAGGGTGAAAGTGAAGTTAGCAGGGGAGTGAAAGATAAAAATGGTAGATTACTAGTGGAGAAGGGAGAAAAAGTGAACAGATGGAGAGAACACTTTAAGGAATTGTTGAACGTAGAGGATGGAAGTAATGCGAGTATAAGTGGCTGGGGAATGGCTGGGAGAAGGAGGGAGGTGAGAAGACAGGAAGAAATCAGTAGGATAGAAGTTGTGGAAGCAATGAAGAAAGTTAAATCGGGGAAAGCCCCAGGAATTGATGGAGTGTGTGGTGAAATCCTGAAGCATGGGGGAGAGATAGTAGTAGAATGGATGTGGAAGATGTGCAGATTGGCCTGGGAGGAAGGTAGAGTCCCGGAGGATTGGAAGTCAGGTATGATTATTCCCTTGTACAAAGGAAAAGGGGAAAAAGAAGTGTGTGGTAATCATAGGGGCATTTGTCTTCTTCCCAGTATAATAGGAAAAGTGTATGGTAGGATACTTATAGACAGAGTTAGAGAAAGAACAGAGAAATTAGTTGGAGAAGAACAGGGAGGCTTTAGGAAGGGAAGAGGTTGTGTAGATCAGATATTCATTCTTAGATCTTTAGTGGAAAAGTTTCTAGAGAAGGGAAAGAAGTTGTATGCGGCTTTCATGGATTTGGAGAAAGCATATGACAGGGTGGATAGACAAGGATTGTGGAAAGTGTTAAGAATATATGGAGTAGATGGGAAGTTGTTGAATGTTGTGAAGAGTATGTACGATGGTGCGAAGGCTGCAGTGCGTGTGGATGGTG
The DNA here is from genome assembly GCF_032717465.1 of Coenobita brevimanus. Taxonomy (NCBI): domain Eukaryota; kingdom Metazoa; phylum Arthropoda; class Malacostraca; order Decapoda; family Coenobitidae; genus Coenobita; species Coenobita brevimanus. The sequence goes on from NC_137034.1 coordinate 14,136,132, forward strand.
AACTAAGTGAATTTTTCTCTTTGAAAGTTGGTTTGAAACAGGGATGTGTCATGTCTCCATGGTTGTTCAATCTGTATATGGATGGGGTAATAAAAGAGGCACAAGGTAGGGTAGTGGATGTTGGAGTGGCACTGGTGAGAGAGGAAAGTGTTTGGAAACTCCCTGTACTGTTGTTTGCAGATGATACTGTGTTGTTGAGTGAAGACGAAGGGGAGCTGCAAGGCTTGGTGGATGAGTTTGAGAGAGTGTGTAAGAAACGGAATCTAAAGGTGAATGTAGGGAAGAGTAAAGTGATGGTCTTTGAGAGAGGTGAAGTTAGTGAATGTACAGCGAGGTTGGATGGTGAGGAATTGGAAAATGTGAGTACGTTTAAGTACTTGGGTAGTGTGATGAGTAAGGATGGAGGTTTGGAGGGTGAAGTGCTTGAAAGGGTACAGCAGGGAAGAAAGGTTGCTGGTTCTTTGAAAGCAGTGATAAGAAACAGGGAAGTGAGCATGGAAGTGAAAAAGTTACTACATGACAGTATTGTGATACCAACTCTAACGTACGGAAGTGAAGCTTGGACATTGTTGGAAGGACACAAGTCAAGAATGAGAGCAGTGGAAATGAGTTATTTAAGAGGAGCCTGTGGAGTCACGTGGAGAGACAGGCTGACGAATGAGGATATAAAGGAGCATTGTGGTGTGGATGTGGATGTGATAGGAAGCGTTATGAGGAACACACTGAGGTGGTTTGGCCATGTGGAGAGGATGGAGGGTGAAAGACTGACGAAGAGAGTGTATGTGAGTGAGGCGGAAGGGGGAAGAGGGAGGGGGAGGCCGAGGATGAGATGGAGGGATGGAGTGAAGAGGTATATGAGAGAGGGGGGTGTGAGTTGGGAGCAGGGCAGTGAAATGGCGGGGGACAGGGCGACTTGGAGGCGATTTGTTTGTGGCCACCCCAAACAGGATTGAGGCGTCTGGCAATAGATAGATAGATAGATCACTTTGATTGCATGTTCTGGACGCTGATTACTTCGTGGTATCTTGAGTAAGGATGGTTCCTGCTTCTAGTGATTCTGCAACGAGTTTAGTGCTTTATTGTAAAGTTTCAATATTTCTGACAAGTTCTTGAATTTATTTTCATTGTACATATCATTGGTAAACCAGTACTCTGCCCATTCGTACGAAATGAATCTGCATATCATCTCCAAAGTCTTCCTTGTTGTAGGTATAAGAATGAATGCAAGGATAGCGAGGATTGCTCTTGAATTCCACCTCGCATTACTGATATTTGGAATTTTCTGAAAGTTAATTCAAGGAAAATGCCCTTTTTCTTCAAAGACTCTAAACACTCGTGTTAAATGGTACAAAAACTTCATTTCATCTCTCTATCCTGACTTATCAAGGATCTCTTTTGTTCCAATAACAAACTGTGATTTTAGTTTTTCATAATTCTTTATTAGTTGAGACTCAAATGGATATTCGATGTTTGGAGTATTGGTGTTAGTGCCAAGTTCTTCGTCCATCACTAAACGGAGAATCCTGTCCAGAATGTGATGCTGACAACCAAAAAATTGTGGTTTGTTGAAACTCTTATCTGAAAACATTATTTTTTTTTTTCCAGTGTTAACTCTAGTTGTATCAGCAATGATCATTTTTATTGCATGCCATAAGTTGTATTCATCAATAACGTTTGCATTTCCTTCGGCAATAGTTTCAGCCTTGCCATTTTCCAAACGCAATGCATCCAATTTTATTTCGGTTCTTTCATTTTTAAGTTGTACTACCTGGTACTCATTTTCATCAGTCAGCTTTCCATCGAAATGTAAAGACCATGTTTCCAACTGTAACTTTTCAATCACTTATTCCTTCAGTGTAGCAGCCTTTTTGTATATTGACTTATAAATTGCTGCTTGATTTGGAGCTGGTCAATACAATCATGTGACAATTGTTTGCATATTTTAGCAGCTTTGTTTATCGATACTCCAGCGGATTTCACCAAGTTAGTTGCAACTTTACTTTTGTTGTGTTTTCAAGGTTGGTGGATGATTAGTCTCAGCTTCATCCTCATATTCACTGTCTTCAGATTCAGTGCAACTACCACTAGACGAAAGATCGTAAGATGTTGATGGTAATATAGGTTCATCAGGCAGTTTTCGTCTTTTTGAAGGGTGAATGGTTTCCTTACTTGCAACTTGACCTGTTGAGTATCCCACTTCTCCTTTGCTTTGCACTAGTAGGTGGTAGAGTTTATCTTCAGTGGATAACCATTGACCATTTACTTTTGTGATATCAAAAAGTTTATTTAGGGCATCATTTTTCCCCCCTTTGCACATTCATCAAAAGATTTTAGCACCTTATCAAGCTTTGCTTTTATTGCTTGATCTGACACATGTGGAAAGTTCAATTTGTTCTCCCAAAATGTTGTAACCTCTTTGGATATTTGGACTATTCGTTCCTTTCTTAATTTGATTTTTGCTCCAAGAAACTGGTGACGTCCAACAACTTGCATTTGGTTTGGCATTCTACATTTTTCTTCTAATGAAGATTCTTCTACAGGCACAATTCCTCTTCTTCTATGTGACTGCTGGAACTGCACCAAATTATTGGTCCAGACGTCCTTGTTCTTTGTACGATTTTATAACTTCTTTTCTGTGACATGATGTTTATCTGAAAAACTATCTGTCCGTCTATATACCTAGGCTGCTTCCCCCAAGGAAAGGGAGGTAGCCAAGACAGGACGACACACACCCCATTTACTCATCCATTCAAGCACATTCTTTGCATCTTAGCCTCAAAGGGGAGAAGGGACAGATCCTCACCGCATCACACCGCACAAGGGTCAACTGCGCAGTGCAATCAGTGACATCCGCAGCAGGGCCCGACAGCAGAACTGGTTTACCCCTGCCACATCATAATAGACCCATCCCTTACCCGCACCTGACCTGACTAGCTGATCAGACCAAATGCGGGAGAATATCCCCTCAGGGCTGCATCATCATTTATTCATTCACAATATCAGTCCATTTATTTTTGTCACGCACAGCCACTCTTCCTTGCTCAAGAGACATCCCTCTCGCATCCGGCACTCTCTTCACACTGTCCATCCATCCTTTTCGTGGTCTCCCTCTTAGCCTTATACCTCTCACATCAGATCTAGTTATCTTTTTCACCAATCGCTCATTATCCATTTTCTCCATATGCCCAAACCATCGCAACACCCTCTGCTCAACTCGACCAGCCATCGCCCGAACAACTCCAGTTCTCCTACGCACTTCATCATTTCTCACTCGATCCATACGCGTCACTCCACACATACTCCTCAGACACCTCATCTCCATTACATTCAAACTTTTCCTCTCTACTACACCCACATTCCATGTTTCAGCCCCATATACTGCAGTCGGTACCACAACACCCTCATACAGCCTTCTCTTTACATCCATTCTAAGTGAACGACATCTAAACACTTTTTTCATTCCTCCCAGCACCTTACCTACTTCATTCATTCTAAACTTCTCTTCTGCATCTATTCTTCCATCCACAGCAACATGTGACCCTAAATATTTAAAACACTCTACCTCCTCAAGCAACTCACCATTCAAACCTATATTCATCCCTCTATCATCTACCAACCTCGTACACTTCATCACTTTACTCTTATTCTCATTTACTTTCAATTTCCTCCTTTCACACACCCTTCCAAACTCCTCTACCAACTGTCTCAATCTCTCCTCTGAAACAAAAATATTTAATATATAACAGTAACACACAAGGCAATTATTTTGCTGATTGTTCACCTGCAAACTGTGAAAATAACTTAGATGCTGAACACTGTGTCCTTTTTTATAATATTCAGATTATTATAGAATGTTCTAAACAATGTTAAGCCATACTAGAACGTTACAAACTGCTATAGACAGTTCTAAACAGTTCTAAAATCTTCTGTGCTAGTCTATAACATTTTAAAAAAATCTACATAAAGATTAAGAAAGTGATAAAACTTGCTCTTGGTAACGTTAAACATATGGTAATCCATTTTTTGATTTGGGGGTGATTTTTTTTTTTTTTAACTGGGAGGAATAAGGGCTTTTTTCTTTGTCTTTAAGCGAAAGTACATCAGTTTATGATACAGGCTACCTCTTATTTGAAGAAATAAAAAGTTATAACCCTGATGTGCATACGTCACACAAAGATAACAAAAAACATTAAATCCGTCAGCAGTAAAATGCACTGTGATTTTCCAAATCATTAGCGACTCACTGTCTTGGGGTCGTATTCAAGGCCGTTAAGAAAGATCCCTGACATCTTTTCGTCGCCTATTTATTTTTGGATGCAGGTGCCTAATATAATTTTTTACGTAATTAAAGCAAAGTACGGCTATACTGGAATGATTTAAGTAACACAGAAGAGGACGGCATAGTGTAACAAACAAAATAAATCGCTTAGGAAGAGGTGCTAGGAAGCTTCCTTAAACGATGAGAATACTGGCCTTGGTTTGACATTAATAGATGTAATTATTCACACTGACTTAAGCAAATTAATTACATGCTTTATTTTTTCTATTTGCCGTTTCTCTTTCTTTGTAGGTGGACTGAAGATGAAATGCGTCTGGGCTTCTCCAGTGTTTTTTCCCTCTATTAAAAAATATTCTTCTGTTATCTTATCTTTATTATAAGCACATGTCTAAGAATATTAAAATTTGTGTATGATACTTATAAATACATAGATATATACAGCTTTCTTTTTCTCATGTAAAAATTATGTTTTGTGCTTTAAGATTATAATGCTATTCTGTATTATTATGCTGTGTGTGTTGGCAAATTAGAGAGAGAGAGAGAAAGAGATTTATCTATTAAATAGATCTCTCTCTCTCTTTCTCTCTCTCTCGCTCTCTCTCTACTGTTATTTTTACAGGTAAGTCGTGAACTTCTCTATCCGTGTTTAAAAAAAAACAAGTAATTTTACCCTCTCACGCACGTACAAGTTGTATAGGTTTTGCCGACACATGATTTTACTCCACCCCTTCCCAGCCAGCCCTCCCGCTCTCCGCTCAAAAGACGTATTCTCGCCTTATTTTCGCCACCCAAACCTCTATACATTGCCATGAAACCGACATATCTTATTGGTCGATGTTAATTCTAGCCGATCAGCAAAAAAAAAAAAAAAAAAAAAAAAACGAATAAAAGTACATTAAGCCACCGTGAATAAACATTTCCGAACGTCAATTTCACTTCCCAACATCCTATTTTGAATGTTTTCCATCATACAGAAAAATGTTATTAGAAGTGTTGATAGAGAATTTCATTAGCTTTCTAATGGCAAGGTTATGATAAGAGTTGTTGTTTTCGAGAAAATAGCCAAAAACTGAAAGTCTTGAAAAAAAAAAAAAAAGATTTTTGTACATGGAGGTTTTCCGCAAAAGTTTTCTAGCAAATGTTGTTTTTATTTCATAACTTTGTGTAGAATTTCATGAGCTTTCTCATGGGCCACGCCGATTTTTGATAGGCCTCATAGTTTCCGAGTAAATTGCAAAAAACTACTGGATACTCACGGCCGTGCTGCACTTTCGTCATGTGCGCACAATAACCTTTATATTCCCTCGTATGTAACAACGACTTTTCATCAGAGATATTACATTGTTATGTCCTGTACATACATAGAATTCACTGATCTTTGTCATGGTTCTTACAGGAAATCGATACGTCCAATAGTTGTTGAATAAATGGACGACAAACGTAGAAAACTCCTCCTCATCCGCAATCGAGATAAAAACACTTTCTTTCCCTGCCTCACCCACACCTACATATTTTCACTCGTTAGGTTTTTTTATTTTCTTTTTTTACACAAAGTATACACATAAAATATCATAAGCTTTTTGATAGCGCTTTCAGAAACTCGACATGACCACCAGTCTTTTTGCTAGGTAGTGATACTGAAGCTGAACTTTCTTCCATCTCATATGTGTATATGTAAAAAACAATACTTATTTGTGAAAAAAATATAGAAATAAAGAAATAGGTCAATATACAAGTCAACAAAATACTGATAACTCACTTCCTCCAGAGGTGTTGAGATGTTGGCAGGACCTTGAAGGGTTTGAAGACAAGGAGTTATGTAGTATGTGAGTGTGTGTGTGTGTGTGTGTGTGTGTGTGTGTGTGTGTGTGTGTGTGTGTGAGTGGCATATTATGTTCTCTCCTCCTTGCACTACACATGCAATGCACTCAATAGATTTCTGCACGAACATTCGCTGCGTGACATATGCATATATGTGTGGCATATTTCTTGTCTCTGATGCTTGTGCTAGGTTTTTGATAAGGCAGTCAATGCACGCAATATTTCTCAGTGAACACTCACTGAGCTATTTTATTCGTATGTTTCACACTAGACCATAAGCAATATAGCACTGTCTGAGATTGGTACAATACCTTTTCACTGAAGTCAGTGATTGTGTGGCATATTTGTTGTCTCTGATACTTGTGCAAAGTTTTTGCTAAGTCAGTCAGTGCATGCAATATTTCTCAATGAACACTCGCTGCACTATTTTATACGTATGTTTCACACTAAACCATACGCAATATAGCACTGTCTGAGATTGGTACAAGACCTTTTCATTGAAGTCTGTGATTGTGTTTTGTACTTGTTGTCTCTGATACTTGCAATAGGTTTGAGCTGTCCATCAATGCACGTAATATTTCTCGATGAACACTCACTGCACTATTTTATTTGTATACTTCACACTGAACCATGTACAATATAAAACACTATCACATGATTCCATCCCAGCCTCCTCTACTATTCCCTTCCTGACTCTATGGTGTACATGACCGCTTGTTTCCTTAGCAACTATGGCATATCTCTATGGCATACATAATGTTATTTCACAAATCCAGGCACTATATGTTTCACAAAATATAAGTACTGGCTTCACTATAAAGGTAAAATACTCACGTCAAGCAGAGTGGAAACCCCGTTATAACAAACCATACTCCTGCCTCTAGGCCTAATGGCTGATAATGGGCCCCAATGCTTTACAAACAATATATCTATGTTCCATAGACACAATCACTTCACATTATAGTAAAAAACACTGTACAATAACAATATTTCAATAATGGCTTCTGCCTTGGGTTGGAGGGGGAAAATGGCAGATTTAAAGGGATGACTGACAGCAGTGCTACCTTTCAGCCCACCTGATCGTGAGATACTGAGGTTTTTCTACTGTGCATTGTCTCATCAGAGCAGTCACAGTGTTGCCAAGTGTTTACCTCGGAAGAGAGATGCACCCACTAGAACGCACCAAAATTTGATGCAAATTGGCCGAGATCTTTCCTTATGACGGCATTTTTTCTGCTTAACAATGCGATTTGTGTCTATGTGCGTTTATATGCCAAGCCACAAAGAACACGATTCGCATCAACGTGCCTCGGAGGGTTAAATAGATTACTGTATTTATATATATTTTCTTGTAAATTTACAGTATGCAATTAAAGTATGCAGTGAAAGTTTGCAATGAAAGTATGCAGTGAAAGTTTGCAATTAAAGTATGCAATGAAAGTATACAATGAAGGTATGCTATACAAATGTGCATTGGAAATATGTAATGAAGGTATGCAGTGAAAGTATACAGGAGAATAAAAGAATGCATTGAAATTATGCAATTAAAATATGAAAGTAGAGTCTTGTTTTGTTACATTTCGTACTTAGTACACCAGGGAACAAAGAAATTTGAAACGTAACTTCAACTGCCATATATTCTTAACCCAGCGAGTGAAGTGAAAATTGAATGAGGCGATTTTTTTTTAAATTATGTCTTTCAGTGTTGTGTGGAGACATGTAGAATTTATGATGTTTTTCTGTCTTTCAACAGCTTCATCCTCATCAACTGCAAACACACACACACACACACACACACACACACACACACACACACACACACACACAGGCAACAATACTTGAGTTTGATTTAAAGCAAGGTTGTGCAACTTAGGCAAAACCTGTCGATATTGTGGCCCCCCTTCCCCCCATCTCTCTCTCTCTCCCTCTCACTCTCTCTCTCTCTCTCTCTCTCTCTCCAGTCTCTTCCTCCTCTTTTTCTCCATCTCTTTTTTTTTTTTTGACCTACTGTCCCTCCTCAGTAATGCAAAAATGGTCTTTCCTCTTCCAGTCAATTTTATCCCTTCCAATACTTTTTTTTCTTTATCATGTTTCTTTCCCTTTTCCTTCCTTTCCCTTTCTTTGCTTGCACCCCTCCCTCCCTCCTTCCTTTCTTCCTTCCTTCTGTCCTTTTTTTCTTCCTCAGAGAACCAGCGCATATAAAAGGCAAATTACAATAGTTCTATTCCACATGATGTCATTACGTGTCCGAAAAATCCAATACCCTTTCTACCCTGATTTTGCCTAAAACTGCCATCTCTTCATCTTGAATGATGAGTTGTAATACTAGATAAACACTAGAATATGATGCTAGTCACGAAGAATTACTATGGGAAGAATGTAGAGCGATATCATTGTCTTTCTGTCAGTGAGTGACGTCAAAGAAGCCACAAAGGAATGAAAATCTGGCCAAGTTAGTGTGAAAGACCAATAATCCTAGTCACGAAGAAGTGCTATGGGAGGACCGTACATTTGAGGCTTAGGCATACAACCCTTTGATACAGCCTTCATTAATTCCTTGGTTAACACCTTCATTCCTAAGCTGAATAAACTTTGCTAGGTATTGGCAGGAATGAAATATTAATGGCACTTATGGTGCTGACGGTGCTCTAATATAACACCAAACCAAATGCAAAATATTATACAAATTTCTAAGCTTATAGGGAAAAATCATGCTGTGTTTCACTACGCCCTATCTGACTCTGAAGTAAAGGAAGGGATGTCAGAGAGAGAGAGAGAGAGAGAGAGAGAGAGAGAAATGAATGGAGAGGAAAAAAATAAAAACAAAAAGTGTGACAAAGCCCCATGTACTACAGAAGTAACAGTAAACTATAGTCGCGACGAGGGACTCCGAGGTTGTTGTTATCGTGCGTCTGATTTCGTGTATGAGACGCATGTGATTCGTGTATAATATGTTCGTGTATAATAATACTCGTGTATATTATATTCATGCATAATAATACAATTCGTGTATAAAATGATACGGAATCGGAAGCGCATTTTGAATGACAGGTTGCCAGGGTACGATAATGACAACCTCAGAGTTGTGCGCCACGACAATAGTTACCTGTTTACATATTGTGTAGCCACAATCAGGAAGCCTCACCATTACTATGTATGGCATTGATTGTCTTTGTAGTTATGCAAATGCTGCTTTTGTGTTATAAACTGTGACCTTTAGAAGTAGTTCAAGGTCATTCATATGTGGTTGTACTTAGATTATTCTAAGGTAGCTTCTTTGATATTCATCGACTCTGAGGTCAAAGGTGTGGAAGAAATCAATGAAACATTGGTACATTATACAGTACATTTGTCTCAATAACTCGCTAATTGTATGCTTAACTGTTACTGTATTCCTTTCAGATAATAAGAGGGACCACAGTTATACTACAGCATTAAAACTTTGTAGTTTAATCTAAAACGTGTTACAAAGAAGACACTGAGCAGATGTGCATTCGGTACCTTCCACTATGCTAAATGACAAAATATTCATCCAAAATTTTCAACAAACTTTTTTTTATCATAGGATGAACTAAAGAGCTGTATCTGAATTAGTTTCTGAGATAATTCAATATTAAATATGCAGTTTCTGCCTCAAAACTGAGTATGCGAATATAACCTTCAAAAGTAGTTCATGAGTCATATGTATTTGGCACACGTACTTGGGTTACCCTAGAGTACCTTCCTGTATAATCTCATCAAGATCGAAGAAAAAGAAGTCCAAAGACAATAAGCTTTGCCGTTTAAATGCCAAAGCTTAATAAGAGAGAGAGAAAAAAAAGAAACAGATGGACTCAGTAACACCCGACTTGATTTGTATTGATCAGTAGAGAGAGAGAGAGAGAGAGAGAGAGAGAGAGAGAGAGAGAGAAGGGGGAATTGGGGAGCTGGGGGTTGTAGGGGTGGAGGATAATAATTCTACTCTTACCCTGAATGACTCCAGTGATTCTTTTGCTCCTCGTTCTCTTCCCCTTCCCTTTATTCCAGGGCCGTAATTTCTGGGGGGGAGGGGGCTATTGTCCCCCAGTGTGTTCTGTATATTAATTTGTCAAAACTTCTACTAAGACTGAAGGCTTATGAGGCTGAACTTTAAAATGGAAGAAAAACTTTGAGTAGTTTTGTTGAAAATTCAAACAAGTCTACGTGTGTTTGATCGAACATTTCTAAATTTGATTCAAGCTGATCATAAACTAAATCGTAATAATACTTAGATATTGATTATTTTATCATTTCCTTAAGAATAAAGGCAGGGCAGTATATTTCAACCTGAATTCTACCGCAGGCGTAAAAGAACAATCTTGGTAGAAATGCAGCATAGTGCAACAAAAATGTATAATGGCCAAAATATTAAACTAATTCACAGTCTGAGTTGAAAGTTTAGATTGGCAGGAAGTGAAGCCTTTTATTTAAACATCCATCTCCATCACTAAACATACATGCCTCATTAAACATCAATATTTAGGTAGAATCAAACTGAAAAATATCGGATGGTCTGCAAACTGAAGCACTTCGATTTAATTTTAAGTTTGTACCACTCAGGGATGAGTGAGGCTGGTCACTCTCGTCATAAATGTCGGGAGCAACTGCCTAGCCTCGGGCTTCTGCGCTCCTCATGGGGCAATATAGGGTTTTGATGATGGATGGATGGATGGATAGTACGGAGGTATATACATTTGGTCTAGCCCCCCCAAAATTCTGTTGAGAATTACGGGTCTGTTCCCATTTTCTTTTACCTGTCTTTGCTCTTCTTTCCTCTTTCATCAGCTCCGTCGTTTCCCTTCCATACTTCAGTACCATGGTCCCTTCTCTCCCTGTTTGTTCCTCTTGCTTTATGCTCTTGTCTCTTCCTTTATCATCCTTAACCCCTTTTCCTATTCACCCTCCTTTCCTTCTCCCGTCTTCCATCCCCCGCTCTCTCCCTCCTTCCTCTTTCTCGATCCCCTTCTCTCCCCATTCCACTCTCACTTTTCCCTCCCCATCCTCTCTCCCATCCATTTCTGTTTCCCTGTGCTCAGTCCTATATCCTCTTTCTCCCTCAGTATTACTATGGTCACTTACCTACCCCTATGACCGTCATCTCTCTCTGTCTCCTACCCTTCCAGTCCCTCTTCCTTGTCTCTTATCATACCCCAAACCTTCTCTCCCCCCCTCCATGTCTCTCCCCCTCCCCTGCCTCTTCTCTCTCCATCTCTTCCCCCCCTCTGTCTCTTCCCCCTCCTTCTCTCCCGGCTTTCCCCTATCTATATCTCCCCTTAGCGTCTCTCCCCCAATCTATCTCCCCCCTATTTATCCGTCTGTCTGTCTGTCTGTTAGTCAGTCTGTCTGTCTGTCTGTCTGTCTGTCTGTCTCTCTCTCTCTCTCTCTCTCTCTCTCGCTTCTCCATTTCCTTGTTCCCACCCACCTCCCTCTCTTCTTTCCTTCGTTTCTTTTCTCTCTTTCTTTCTTTCTCTTTTTCTTTCTTTATTACTTCCTTCCTTCCTTAGAGAACCAGTGCATATAAAAGGTAATTTACAGTTCTGCCCCTCATGATGGCATTACTTAATCGAGAAAGACTATTCTTTTTACTCAGCTTTGCCTAAAATTATAATCTCTCCCTTTTTAATAATGAGTTATAACAAAAGATTAACACTGGACTAAGGTGCTAGTCACCATGAAATGGTATGGGAAGAATGTAGAGCCTTAACACTGTCTTTCTCTGCCGATGAGCAACGAGAAATGCAATAGAAGGGAAATCTGGACTAAGTGTGAAAGACCAATAATGTTAGCCACGAAGTGCTATGAGAAGACTAGATTAGAGGTTTAAGCTTAGAACCCGTAGATACAGCCTTCGTTAATTCCTTCATTAATCCCTTCATTCCTACGCTAAATAAAATCGCTAGGTATTGCCAAGAATGAAATATTAATGGCGCTTATGGTGCTGAAGCTGCCGCAATACTAGAATAAAACCAAAAGCAAAATATTACACAGATGTCTAAGCTTACAGGAAAATATGATGCTGTGTTTCTGGACGCTGTATCTGACTCTGATGTAAAGGGAGGGATGTCTGAGAGAGAGAGAGAGAGAGAGAGAGAGAGAGAGAGAGAGAGAGAGAGAGAGAGAGAAAGACTGACTTCCGTGTTTACAATCAGTGAGATGGACTCCGAACACCAATATTCTACGAGTATAATCCTGGATAGACAGGACTGGGGGAAGGGGAGACGAGAGGGGGAGAAAGATGGGAGAGGAGGAGGAGGAGGAGAGAAAAGAAAGAGAGAGAGAGAGAGAGAGAGAGAGAGAGAGAGAGAGAGAGAGAGAGAGAGAGAGGTCAGGGGAGGATATTTCTGCTGCTAACCTGAATTATTTCCTTAGCTCTTTTGGGCCTTCTTCACTTCCTCTTCATTTTTTCTCATTTTCTCTTATTTGCTTCTCGTCCCTTCCACTCCGTCCTTTCTCTTCCGTCCTCTTCCACTTCCATGTACCATTCTCTCCCTGTTTGTCTTTCTTGCCTCTTCCTCCTCTCTTATCCTCTGTTCCTCTGTCTTCCTTATTCCTACCCTTTTCTTCTTTACCCTTCTCTCTTTTTTCACTGTTCGTCCCTCCCTCTCCCTCCTTCCTGTTCCTCCATCCCCTTCTTCCTCCATCTTCTTCATTCTCCATTCCTCCCTGTCCTTTCTCCTTGCCCTGCCTTCCATTCTCTCTCTCTCTTCCCTCTCTCAGTTCCCTGTGCTCACTCTTCTGTCTCTCCCTCAGTATTCCTGTGTTTACTTATCTATCTTTATCACAGCCATCTCTGTCCCTCTACCTTTCCAGTCCCTCTGCCACGTCTCTTAACTCAAACCTTCTTTCTTACTCACTTTGTCTCTCCTCCCTCTGTTTCTCTCCCTGTGTCATTCCCCCATCCATCTCTCCCTGTCTGTCTCTCCCCCTTTGTCTCTTCCACCCCACCAAACAATGTTTTTTTCTGCCGTAAACTCATCCCATTATCTGCTCCATCACCGTCAAGATTATCATTACTGACAGCCCATCATCCTCAACTAATCTGGTTTCCCTCCATCCCACCCCCTTATCCCTGATCCTCCTCCTTCTCCCCCTTATCCCTGATTCTCCTCCTCCTCCTCCTCCTCCTCCTTCTCCCCCTTATCCCTGATCCTCCCCTTCCTCCTCCTCCTCCCCCTTATCCCTGATCATCTTCCTCATCCTCCTGCCCTTTATCCCTGATTCTCCTCCTCCTCCTCCTCCCCCTTATCCCTGATCCTCCTCCTCCTCCTCCCCTTATGCCTGATCCTCTTCCTTCTCCTCCTCCCCTTTATCCCTGATGCTCCTCTTCTTCCTGCTCCCCCTTATCCCTGATCCTCCTCCTCCTCCTCCTCCTCCCCCTTATCCCTGATCCTCCTCCTCCTCCCCCTTATTCCTAATCCTCCTCCTTCTCCTCCTCCTCCCCTTTATCCCTGATCCTCCTCCTCTTCCTCCTCCCCCTTATCCCTGATCCTCCTCCGCCTCTTCCTCCTCCTCCTCCTCCTCCTCCTCTAACACTGAGAGTCAACATGTGGTACTGAACACATACCACATAGTCCTTACGTGTCTTTCTTGGCGATCTTCTCAGTATCAGCGAAGACACATACTATAATTGGAGATACTTAAGAACTGGGCAGCAAAGCAGAAGGCTTTCCCTTGCCCTCAAAGACAATGAGGCCCGTGTTATCATCGGCTAAGGAAGCTCCCTAACACCTTTGCCTTAGCAATTTAATTTTGGATAAGGCTGATTAATATCAGTTTGTATATGTTATCTAAGGTGAGCATGTTGTTATATAAATTATGAATGTAACACAGAAAAGGAGAATAAGAAGTAATCAGTAAAATAAACCGCTTAAGAGGTGTTGGGGAGCTTCCTTAACTGACGAGTACACGAGCCTGGACATTAGTAATAGACATTAGTAATAGAAATGGAGTTGAAGATGTAAACAATAGACAAAGAAGCTGAAAAAATAGCAGGAGGGAGGAAAAGGAAGGAAAAACTGAGTGCAGGAAGGAGGGAGAGAGAGAGAGAAGTAGGAGGCAGGAAGAGGGGAAGGAGAGAGAGAGAGAGAGAGAGAGAGAGAGAGAGAGAGAGGAACTGCATGTGCAGAATAATAGTACTAAAATCATAGGCACTATGAATCAAGTAATAAATGGATTACTGCTTGTCATACACTTTTTCTTTTTAACTTGCCTAAAACTGCCATGTTTCCACCTTGAACGCTCAATTGTAAAGCTAGATTTACCCTACACTGTTGAATATGATGTGAGTCACGAAGAAGTGCTGTGGAAAGGATGTTAGCCGTAGTATTGTCTTTTTGTACCGCTTTCCTGCGTTGATTATGCCGCGAGAGGACGAAAATATGGGGCAGGTTAAAATGAAAGAATATAATGATTCTCTCTCTCTCCCTCTCTCTCTCTTTCTCTCTCTCTCTCTCTCTCCTAGGTGTACGTAAATAGTGTTACCTTCCGTATTTATCATAAAGTAACAGTTAATGGTGGTACAGGGGAGGGCTATAACGTCACAGTATTTACGTATACTGTAAGTTGACCCAGCTAAGTCACAAGTTAACCCTTGCCGCGTGACCTTGATCTCTAAGCAATTGTTGTCAAAGAGGGTAGGTTAACCCCTTGGCTGACCCTCAACCATTCCACCTGGCCTGGTTAAAATCAGATAAAAATGTTCGATCCTGGGGAACCGGATTTTGAGAAGGAAAAGTAAACACAAATGCCCATATTCTCGTCTGGTAAGGAGGCTCCTTAGCATCTCTTACTTAAAGATTTATTTTTTTGTTATTGCTGGTTAGTATCACTTTGAACGATATTTAAGCAGCGTATGACAATGTTTGAAGGATATATATAGCCCAGAATACGATTGTAAGGTGTAATAAGCACAAGTAATCGTGTAGGAAAAGGTGTTAGAGAACCTCCTTAACAGACGGGAATATCGCCCAAAGTCGTGATGAACATGATGATGATATATAACTCCAAACGTGTTGATATTTTCTTAACGTTATCTATAGGTGACATTAAGATGACACTAAGGACGGTAGTCTCGTAGGGTGAGGAAGCTCCCTAACACCTTCCCTTAACAGTTTACTCCTACGTGTGCCACTTTAATATTGTTTTTTTAATAATCTTAATGCAACTTAAATCGATAATATACAGGGGTAAATGTGATACAAGAGGCTGGAAAGGTGTAACATGGGAAATAAATCGCTAAGAAAGAGGTGGTAAGTAAGCCTCCACACCCTAATAGAATGTGGGCTAAAAGAAATGTCTTTACGTGTGGAATAAACATCACGTTTGTGTTTGTTACGACTTGGTGTTTCGTTTACTGTTCAGATAAAAATATTTCAGTTATTTTGTTAAACACACACACACACACACACACACACACACACACACACACACACACACACACACACACACACACACACACACACACACACACACAAACTTTACTGGAATGTCCATCCATGAATTTAACCCTTGCACCTCTAGGACGGCATTCTCAAGTACTACCCCCTCCTCTCTCTCTCTCTCTCTCTCTCTCTCTCTGTCTTTCAGATCTTTCCCCTCCCTCTTTTCTGCTCGCGGGGTGTTAATCGGAAAATTATAGCAAGAAGTATACCGAAATAAAAACGAGAGAGAGAGAGAGAGAGAGAGAGAGAGAGAGAGAGAGTATGGGAGGAAACCGAAGGATATATGTAAAAAGGGGAGAAATGTGAGAGGCTGGAAAAATAAGAGGGGGAGGAGGAGAAGGAGGAGGAGGAGGAGGAGGAGGAGGATTACATAGGATTACATAGGAAAGCAAACAGCAACAGACCTTATGGTCCTTTCGAGGCTGCTTGTTACAGAGAAAACTATGACTACAAGATCTAACTCTACATGCTGAAGGATAAGGAGAGTAAAGCAAGAAGGCTCCCCCCACCACCAAACCCTCCAGGAAAAAGTGAAAAAAAAACACCATGCAGCATGGAAAAGCTGACATGGAAATTTCATTGGAAAAACTGGAAAGGAAAAGTCACATTCTATAATACTTGTCTATAAGCTACCCGACTCAGTAACCTGAAAGAGAAAGTAATCAAATCAACTAATAGTTACGGCATGATATTATAAATCTGTACATTGAGTTTAGGTGAAGTCTGTGGACATAACGTGGAAACTACACACTGCACAGTGTGGATGTTTAGGGGTGGTGTGGCAGCCTTGCCTGGCGCTTTTGAGGTAGGCAGCAGTCAATCAGGCCCTAGCTCCGTTCACTCCACTGAGACAAGGAACTCTCCCATGTGGGACAAGTACACAAGTTTCATCCTGAAGCAGTGACCCTTGGTACATTAAAAAAAATCCCGATGGTGGTCACTTGACTAACAGGGACCCTCAGTGATCCACAGCCCATCACAGGTCGAAAGTGAGAGTAGTGACCATTAACTCAGGGTTATCTGTGCAGATCCTAATCTGTGCTTATATTGCTTTCTTTGCACTGGGGAGATTGAAATATATACGACGGGTGTCTTAGATAAAAGGGGGCTGCACAGTGTGGATGTGCAATGCACAGAGTGGATGTTTAGGGGTGGTGCGGCAGCCTTGCCTGGCGCTTTTTAGGTAGGCAGCAGTCAATCAGGCCCTAGCTCCGTTCACTCCACTGAGAGAAGGAACTCTCCCATGTGGGACAAGTACACAAGTTTCATCCTGATCCAGTGACCCCTGGTACATTAAAAAAATCCCGATGGTGGTCACTTGACTAACAGGGACCCTCAGTGATCCACAGCCCATCACAGGTAGAAAGTAAGAGTAGTGACCATTAACTCAGGGTTATCTGTGCAGATCCTAATCTGTGCTTATATTACTGTACTTTATTTGCATCAAATAAATTGAAAAACGTATAATGACGTGACGCGACACTATGTACGGGTACGTTGTTTAAAGGGTGTCTTGTAGACAAAAGGGGAATGAACTTACACGTAGCTATAAAAGAAAGTTATTTGGACAGAAAAAGAGTCAGCTGAGGATTCTCGTGCAAATACTTGTCTATTTTGTTTTTGAATGTCTCAGTTGAGATACTGTTCACGGTGTCTGAGGGTAAACTGTTCCAGATATTTACAACTCTGTTAAAGAGGAAGTATTTTGCTTCATGGGATTGGAAACACTTTCCCATAATTTTGCAGCCATTACTTCTGGTTTGACTCAACCGGTCTATATCAAAATATTTATTCATGTCTAAGTTGTCATATCCCTTCATGATTTTGAAAACTTCAATAAGGTCCCCTCTTAACCTGCGCTTCGTTAAGCTAAATAATTTAAGTTCTTCAAGGCGTTCCTCATATGGTTTGTTTCTAAGTCGTGGTATCATTTTTGTGATTCTTCGCTGAATTTTCTCTAATTTTTCGATGTCCTTTCTATAGTACGGAGACCAGAATTGCACACAATACTCAAGATGGTGGCGCACTAATGAGTTGTACAAGGCAAGTATGACTTTTTCCGATTTAAACTTGAAAGTTCTTCCAATAAAACCCACCAGCTTGTTTGCAATTTTAACCGCCTCGGTGCACTGCTTACTTGGTTTTAGGTCATTTGATATTATCACACCTAGATCCTTTTCATTGTCTGTACTTGATAACTGGATATTGTTCATTTTTTAGTTCGCATGGACGTTGTTACTTCCAATATGAAGTACTTTACATTTTTCTGTGTTGAATTTCATTTGCCATTTTTCTGTCCAGCTTGCTAAAGTATTAAGGTCATTTTGTAACTCCTGCCACTGTGATTTTGAAGTTACTTTACTGGTTATATTAGTATCATTTGCAAATTTGGATACTTTACAATTTAGAATCTCATCAATATCATTTATATAGATAATAAAAAGTATCGGTCCAAGTACTGAGCCTTGGGGAACCCCGCTGATCACATTACGCCATTTGGATTCCTTTCCGTTTATCACAACTCGCTGTTTTCGGTCTGAAAGCCAGTCTTGTAACCATTTCTGCCTATTTCCTTTTATTCCATGTGCTTCTATTTTGCTCATGAGACGCTTGTGAGGGACAGTGTCAAATGCTTTCTGAAAGTCGGGGTAAATTATATCTACTGCCGTATGATTTGTAAACATCATGGAAGAAGGAGGAGGAGGAGGAGGAGGGGGAGGAGGAGGAGAAGTAGGAGAGGATGAGGAGGAGGAGGAAGAGGAGGAAGAAGTATATAAAGAAAGGCAAGAAGGTGGGGGAAGAAGGAGAAAGGAAGACTAAAGGAGTGAGAGGATAAAAGGAGGTAAAGAAGGAAAGAGGAAGGATGAAGGAGTAATGAGACGGAAGAAAGAGGAAATATGAAAGAGGAAGAGCAGGAGGAAAGGAGAAGTCAGTATCAAAAAGGAAGGGAGAGAAAATGAAGAAATTAGAAGAAAAAACACGAAGGAAAGAGAGATGTAAATGAAGAGTAAAGGGAAGAAGGAAGGAAGAGATGAAGTTGAAGACAGAGGAAGAAAGAGAATGAAACTGGCATAATCAAAGAAGAAGAAAGAGAATAGAATGAGGAGTAAGAGAAGGCAGGGGGACAGGGAAGGAGAGGAAAAGTAAAAGCCAGAGGAAGGAAAACACACACACACACACACACACACACACACACACACACACACACACACACACACACACACACACACACACATATGCACACACGCGCGCGCGCGCATTCAAGTATGAGTACCACTTAGTCGCTCAGTGATAGAGAGAGAGAGAGAGAGAGAGAGAGAGAGAGAGAGAGAGAGAGAGAGAGAGAGAGAGAGAGAGAGAGAGAGAGAGAGGGAGAGAGAGAGAGAGAGAGAGAACATAAATGGGCTAGATAGATGGACTGACAGACAGACATATAAACATAGACTGGTAGATATACTGACAAGAATTCAAAACAAACCTATATATATACATAGGAAGAAAGGGAATATATATGATACTATTGAAGGATGAAGACAGACACAGAGAAACAGAGATGAGACAGAGTGGCAGGCAGACAGATATAGATGAGGTAGATAGATACGGGGAGAGAGACAGACACAGACAGGCAGACAAACAGACGGAGACACTGCCTGAGAGATCTAAAAACTCATGGAATGCCATAGTGAGTGGCAGAGAGAAAAAATGAAACCTTATAGAATAAATCGGGAGTAATATTGAAGAGGAAAAAGCATGAGCATTGATGGGGAAGAGAGGAAGGTATACAGTACATACAGATAAACAGAGATATAAATAGGTAGGTGGGTAGGTAGACAGACAGATGTATATATAGATAGGTAGGTGGGTAGGTAGACAGACAGATGTATATATAGATAGGCAGGTGGGTAGGTAGACAGGCAGATGTATATATAGATAGGTAGGTGTGTAGGTAGACAGACAGATGTATATATAGATAGGCTGGTGGGTAGGTAGACAGACAGATGTATATATAGATAGGTAGGTGGGTAGGTAGACAGACAGATGTATATATAGATAGGCAGGTGGGTAGGTAGACAGACAGATGTATATATAGATAGGTAGGTGGGTAGGTAGACAGACAGATGTATATATAGACAGGTAGGTGGGTAGGTAGACAGACAGATGTATATATAGATAGGCAGGTGGGTAGGTAGACAGACAGATGTATATATAGATAGGTAGGTGGGTAGGTAGACAGACAGATGTATATATAGATAGGTAGGTGGGTAGGTAGACAGACAGATGTATATATAGATAGGTAGGTGGGTAGGTAGACAGACAGATGTATATATAGATAGGTAGGTGGGTAGGTAGACAGACAGATGAATATAGATGGGTGTAGACAGACACTGACAGGGTGAAGGAAACGAATACAGATTTATGGATAGGCAAATAGGTAACATAATTTAGTCGAAAAAGTACATTGAAAAAAAGGATATGATTTGAAATAAAAGGAAAAGTGGTTTTATATTTGCTCTCTCTCTCTCTCTCTCTCTCTCTCTCTCTCTCTTTCACACACACACACACACACACACACACACACACACACACACACACACACACACACACTATATCGCCTTGCCTTGCTGAAGGCGAACGATAGTGATGATGATAATAATAATAATAATAATGATAATAATAATAATAATAAGGACAAATACCTGATAGTTTCAGATAGCTCATACGTCAACCAACGCCAATAAGGTTCATTATTTCGGCATTCAAACCAGAACCCAGTTCAAAATCTAACCAGGCGAGCACTTCATACGATCTAATATACAACAGTTAGTTAAATCTACGGTCGTAGTCTGCCCTGTTTCACATCCCCAGACACCCGTACCCTCGGCCACGCAATAAAATTCATTATATATTCCTGCATTCAGATGCATCCCCAAACTGGAACATCTTTGTCAAGACCCACTGTCTACCTACCTACCACAGTTCACTGAAATATAATAACTTTGTCATATACCTTGTACACAGACAAAAAACAGACATGTGTGAATGCATAACTTCCTCCTGTTTCGAAGGTGGAGGCAATACCGTAAGAAGAAAACCCAAACCCAGACAACCCGGCCAGCTTCCCGAGCCTTGGCGAACCCGAGTAATAACCAAAGGAGATAAACAAGAAACTTTCCAAGAAAATATCGAGCAGGGAGACAAACGTCTTCCATCACCTGCCTTGAGAG
>NC_137034.1:14161914-14331914 GCF_032717465.1 Coenobita brevimanus
CGCAACAAGAACCCTTCCACGTGTTCGTTCGTTCGTTTTAAGATTCCCTCCACCTATAGTGGAGGCCGGGCCATACATTAGCCCGGTCGGTGGGGGTGAGCTTTTTCATAGTCAGGAGGAAGACAGGGTCTGGGGGGTCCTGAGGGGCCGCCCAGCACACACGCACTGTCTTCTGCTGCTTTTGTGTGTGTGTGTGTGTGTGTGTGTGTGTGTGTTCCACGTGTGGTAAAGTATGTTTAATATAAACAAGATCTGAAGACCCTAAGATAACTTCTTGTGTAACATCAACAAGGGATTTGACAAGTGTCGAAGAACGCATGTGTCTTCTATTGTTTCTTACAGTTACCTTGACTCCACTGGGGAGATTTGATTTTTTTTTTCAGCAATGGCTCATGCCAGAACACAGCCTGGGTCCTTCATATTCCTTGCACAGTCTCCGTTTCTCCTGGAATCGTTGCGAGACTGATGCGAGAATGATAGTACCAGGTAAAACAATAGCCTTCAACTACGTAGTAGGTGGAGACTGATAAAAATCATCATCATCATCATAGCAGCAGCAGCAACAATAATAATAACATAATAGAGCCCACGCGCTCGCATTACGCTGAAGCAGTAACTTATGCAATTATTTTTCATTTGAGCATGGCTTATTTGATGACCTCACGGGCTAGCCAGAATGGAACAAGCATTCTGATTGGTCGAGTGGCTAGAGAGGGCGTGGCTTTACGCTCGCTGCAACGTACTTCTGTCTGTCTGTTTTTATATTTGTCTGTCTATTTGTCCACCTGTTCATCAATATCTATTTGTCCATCTGTTCATCAATATCTATTTGTCCTTCCATTCACCAATATCTGTGCCTGTTCACATTACGTTAGGGAATCGTCCTAAGCTACTGTGAGAGCACAATCCAAACCTGCCTCACGCAGTATCTGGGGACGAGAGAACCAGATTTTTTTTTTTTTATGTAAGAAAGAAGGAACCAAAGGTCAGGAGACCACAAGATTGTTCCCTCCCAGAAAAAAAAAAAAAAAAAGAGAGAGAGAGAGCCATATTCAAGATCCGTTAATGTTGAGATGCCTGGTCACACTGCGTTTGAAAGACTAGAGATCATAGGTAGTAGGAAATACAGATAGAGGGGGACAGTTCCAGAAATGACCTGTTGCACACATGAAGGACTGGGAGTAACGGCTATATCTTGCATTAGAGAGCTGAACAGAAAAAGGGATGAGGGTTTGTTGCTAGACAGGTGCTAGCGACTGTCGTAGTGGTGGAGGGATGCAAGATGACAGTTCAGAGGAGCAGTGGCCATTAAAGTAGTGATAGAAAAGAGATAAAGATGCAACAGTGAGGCAAAGAAACATAAGTTGAAGGGAGCCATTAAGAGGAGGAGAGTTAATGAGACGAAAAGAATCTGACTCCACTTTGTTGAGAAAAACTGTATGTAGGAGCCTGCCCAAACATGAGAATTTTACTGAACACAGGGGCGAATAAAATCCGTGTACAAAGTCATCAACTATGTAGAGGTAAAGAAGGCACAGAGTCGGTTTAACACACTTAATATCTTGGAAGCAGATTTTATAAGAGAGGTAATAGGATCTTTCCAAGAAAAATCCCAAGAGAATGAAACCCCAAGTATGTTTGAAGATGATGCAGGATTGAGTTGGATATCGTGAATAATTAGAGGATACTCTTGCAGAAGATTTTGTCATGTTGAAAGATGGAAGAACTAAGTTTTTGATACATTAAAAACACCAAGATTACTTTTCCCGATGTCAGAGATATGAACCAGGTCAGACATTGGGTGTGCCATAGCCTCATCTCTTGTTTGTTAAGGTAACTGCTGGGATGGACACTGTGGGATGCAAATGGAAAGGTGCAGGGTGGAGTAATCAGCCTATGAGTGGATAGGACAGGGTTAGATGTACATGTTAGGTCATTCATGAATAAAAGGAAGAGAGTTGGCTATAGGACAGAGCCCTGAAAAACACCACTACTGATAGCAACAGCAGCTATAGAGCAACCAGAAAGGAAGCTAGAGATGAAAGCGCAGATAGAGGGATAGAAACCGTAAGTGGGCAGTTTGGAAATTAAAGATTTATGCCAGACCCGATCGAAAGTATTTGGGATGTCAAGTGCAATGACAAAGCTTTCGCCAAATCCCGAAAGGAAGATGACCAGGAGTTTGAGAAGTAGGTGAGAAGATCTGCAGTAGAGCGTCCCTGGCGAAACTCATACTGATGATCTGAAAGATGATTGTGACGGGAAAGATGCCTTATTTATTTTATTATTATTTTTTTTTTTGGTAAGAATAGACTCAAAAACATTTGAAATACAGGATGTTAAAGTAATTGGGCGATAGTTAGAGGACTGGGAATGGTCACCCTTATTGGGGACAGGCAGAATGAGAGCAAACTTGTAGTAGGAAGGAAAGGTACAGGGTGACAGACAAAGGGATCTGGTGGCAGGTTCAGTACTTCAAGTTGTGGGTTACAGTTTTAATTTTCTGTCTTGTGTAGGGGGGAATAAGGCCGGGGAGAATTATTATGATTATAATTTATTATTATTATTATTATTATTATTATTATTATTAAAGTGATTGAGGAGACGAAGGGGAAGACAGGAGGAAGCAGCTCCTGTGAGAAGAGTGGAGAAATTGCAAGATAGTGAGAAAATGACAGAGTATAAGAGCATAGTGGAAGAAAGATTGGGAAGGTATGAGCTAGAGCAGATGGAAGGGGTGGAAGACGTATGTAAGATATTCACGGAAGAGATAAGCACAGCGTGTGAGGCGGTTTGTGGAGTGAGGAGGAGATGCAAGGGTGTGCAAGGGACAGCATGGTGGAATGATGAGGTGAAACGAGCTGTGGAACAAAAGAAGAAGGCATATGGTGAATGGTTGGCAAGTAGAGGTAGGGGAGAAGATGAGAGAGAGAAGAGAGAGGTATATGTGAGCAGGAGAAGGGAGGTTAAGAGACTGGTGAAGGAGAGTAAGAAGAAAGTGGATGAAGAGTTTGGGAGGAATCTGAGTGTGAAAAGGAGGGAGAGTAAGAAATTGTTTTGGAAGGAGGTAAAGAAAGTAAGGCAGTGTGAAAGGGGAAATAGTAGGGGAGTGAAAGATAGGAATAATAGATTGTTGGTGGAGAAGAGAGAGAAATTGAGGAGATGGAAGGAGCACTTTGAGGATTTGTTGAATGTAGAGAGTGAGAGCAGTGTGAGTATAAGTGGTTGGGGAATGGCTGGGAGAAGAAGAGATGAGAGGAGGGAGGAAGAGATCAGTAGGTCGGAAGTAGTGGAAGCGATGAAGAAGATTAAGATGGGAAAGGCCCCAGGAATTGATGGAGTGTGTGGTGAAATGCTTAGGTATGGGGGTGAGATTGTTGTGGAGTGGATATGGAAGTTGTGTAGATTGGCTTGGGAAGAGGGAAGGGTTCCAGAGGACTGGAAATCAGGTATAATTGTTCCTCTGTACAAAGGAAAAGGGGAGAGAGAAGTATGTGGTAACCATAGGGGTATTTGCCTTCTTAGTGTGACTGGTAAAATATATGGTAGAATACTCATTGATAGGGTTAGGCATATGACAGAGGAGCTAGTTGGAGAAGAACAAGGGGGATTTAGGAAGGGAAAAGGGTGTGTAGATCAGATATTTGTTCTAAGATGTTTAGTGGAGAAGTATCTAGAGAAGGGAAGGAAAGTGTATGCTGCCTTCATGGACTTGGAGAAAGCTTATGATAGGCAAGGTATGTGGAAGGTATTGAGAATATATGGAATGGAGGGGAAATTGTTGAGTGCTGTGAAGAGTATGTACGAGGGAGCTAGGGCTACGGTGCGAGTAGATGGTGAGCTGAGTGAGTTCTTTGATCTCAATGTGGGACTGAAACAGGGGTGTGTGATGTCTCCATGGCTGTTTAATATATATATGGATGGGGTTGTAAAGGAGGTACAAGGTAGGGCAGTGGATGTGGGGGTGGCCCTAATGAATGAGGGTGAGATTTGGAAGCTTCCGGTGTTGCTGTTTGCTGATGATACAGTATTGTTGAGTGAAGATGAATGGGAGTTGCAAGGTTTGGTGAATGAATTTGGGACAGTGTGTAGGAGGAGGAAGCTGAAAGTTAATGTAAACAAAAGTAAAGTTATGGTGTTTGAGAGGAATGAAGTCACAGAGTGTGCAGTGAGGTTGGATGATGAGGATATGGAGAATGTGAGTGCATTCAAGTACTTGGGTAGTGTGATGAGTAAGGATGGAACTTTGGGGGATGAAGTACGTGAAAGGGTACAGCAGGGAAGAAAGGTTGTTGGTACACTGAAAGCAGTGATGAGAAATAGGGAGGTGAGTATGGAAGTTAAGAAGTCACTGCATGATGGTATTGTGATCCCTACCCTGACGTATGGAAGCGAGGCGTGGACCTTGCAAGAGGGGAACAAGTCAAGAGTGAGAGCAGTGGAAATGAGTTACTTGAGAGGAGCATGTGGAGTGACGTGGAGGGACAGGTTGACGAATGAAGAAGTGAAGGAACGTTGTGGGGTAGATGTGGATGTGGTTGAAAAGATTAGAAGAAATACACTGAGGTGGTTTGGACGTGTGGAGAGAATGGAGAATGAAAGACTGACTAAGAGGGTGTATGTAGGTCAGGTGGAGGGAGGGAGAGGGAGGGGTAGACCAAGGTTGTGGTGGAGGGATGGAGTTGAGAGGTATATGAGGGAGGGGGGGTGAGTTGGGGGGTGGGGAGTCAAATGGTGGGTGACAGAGTGACTTGGAGGCGTTTTGTCTGCGGCCACCCTTTGCGGGATTAGAGCGTCCGGCTATAGATAGATAGATAGATAGATTATTATTATTGTTGTTGTTGTTGTTACTGTTGTTATTATTATTATAGAAGTTGTGGAAGCAATGAAGAAAGTTAAATCAAGGAAAGCCCCAGGAATTGATGGAGTGTGTGGTGAAATGCTGAAGCATGGGGGAGAGATAGTAGTAGAATGGATGTGGAAGATGTGCAGATTGGCCTGGGAGGAAGGTAGAGTCCCGGAGGATTGGAAGTCAGGTATAATTATTCCCCTGTACAAAGGAAAAGGGGAAAAAGAAGTGTGTGGTAATCATAGGGGCATTTGTCTTCTTAGTATAATAGGAAAAGTGTATGGTAGGATACTTATAGACAGAGTTAGAGAAAGAACAGAGAAATTAGTTGGAGAAGAATAGGGAGGCTTTAGGAAGGGAAGAGATTGTGTAGATCAGATATTCATTCTTAGATCTTTAGTGGAAAAGTTTCTAGAGAAGGGAAAGAAGTTGTATGCGGCTTTCATGGATTTGGAGAAAGCATATGACAGGGTGGATAGACAAGGATTGTGGAAAGTGTTAAGAATATATGGAGTAGATGGGAAGTTGTTGAATGCTGTGAAGAGTTGTACAATGATGCGAAGGCTGCAGTGCGTGTGGATGGTGAACTAAGTGAATTTTTCTTTTTGAAAGTTGGTTTGAAACAGGGATGTGTCATGTCTCCATGGTTGTTCGATCTGTACATGGATGGGGTAATAAAAGAGGTACAAGGTAGGTAATGGATGTTGGAGTAGCCCTGGTGAGAGACGATGGTGTTTGGAAACTCCCTGTACTGTTGTTTGCAGATGATACTGTGTTGTTGAGTGAAGACGAAGGGGAGCTGCAAGGCTTGGTGAATGAGTTTGAGAAAGTGTGTAAGAAACGGAATCTAAAGGTGAATGTAGGGAAGAGTAAAGTGATGGTCTTTGAGAGAGGTGAAGTTAGTGAATGTACAGCGAGGTTGGATGGTGAGGAATTGGAAAATGTGAGTACGTTTAAGTATTTGGGTAGTGTGATGAGTAAAGATGGAGGTTTGGAGGGTGAAGTGCTTGAAAGGGTACAGCAGGGAAGAAAGGTTGCTGGTTCTTTGAAAACAATGATAAGAAACAGGGAAGTGAGCATGGAAGTGAAAAAGTTACTACATGACAGTATTGTGATACCAACTCTAACGTACGGAAGTGAAGCTTGGACATTGTTGGAAGGACACAAGTTAAGAGTGAGAGCAGTGGAAATGAGTTATTTAAGAGGAGCCTGTGGAGTCACGTGGAGAGACAGGCTGACGAATGAGGATATAAAGGAGCGTTGTGGTGTGGATGTGGATGTGATAGGAAGCGTTATGAGGAACACATTGAGGTGGTTTGGCCATGTGGAGAGGATGGAGGGTGGAAGACTGACGAAGAGAGTGTATGTGAGTGAGGTGGAGGGGGGAAGAGGGAGGGGGAGGCCGAGGATGAGATGGAGGGATGGAGTGGAGAGGTATATGAGAGAGGGGGGTGTAAGTTGGGAGCAGGGCAGTGAAATGGCGGGGGACAGGGCGACTTGGAGGCGATTTGTTTGTGGCCACCCCAAACGGGATTGAGGCGTCTGGCAATAGATAGATAGATAGATTATTATTATTATTATTGTTGTTATTATTATTATTATTATTATTATTATTATTATTATTATTATTATTGTTGTTGTTGTTGTTATTATTATTATTATTATTATTACTACTACAACTACTACTACTACTAGTGCTACTACTACTACTGCTGCTGCTGCTACTACTACTATTACTACTGCTACGACTACTACTACTACTGCTGCTGCTGTTGCTGCTGCTGCTGCTGCTGCTACTACTACTACTACTACTAATACTGCTGCTTTTTTTTTTTTTTTTTTCAAAAAATCACCTCCATCCATTGGGGAATTATACTGTGAATATCAAAACCAACCTTCCTAATACAGTTCATCATTTGGAGTTGTAATGTGAAGGTTAACACTAACCCTCATATTACAATCCGTTGGCCCCAAGCACGCCAACGGCTGTGGTTACCAACCATCTACTACTACTATTATTATTTTATTTTTTATTTATTGATATTACAGCGTAAATAAACACATTAAACTATTGGAGTCGCTGGTCTATGCGACTTTCGACCACTGTAGCTTCGTAATCCATACCCGCCAGACAGACAGGCCTGAGGGCTGATGATCTTGTGCCCCTGAGACATAGCAGAGCAGACCTCACGAGGGAGAATGAGAGTCGACATCTCATCCAGGCCATAACAGAACTCTGCGGTTGACGTTTCTTCTCAGAAAGAACCTCTGACAGTCTCGAATAGAATCTCACTGCCTCTGGACCCATCCCACCTGATGTCGTGAACACAAGGGGAGTGAATCGACCGTGGTCCACGTGTTAGATCCTTTCTTGATAATTTCTATTTTTTTCTTGTTCATTCCTCTTGTGTGCAGCTTCAAGAGACAGTTCACGGTGACATGCTGCCATGGGATCGAATATCCTGATGTCGAAGAACGCCCTCTGCCCACGTGTCCAGAAACCTCGAGCACTGACATCCACTCTTGCATCATTTGATGTGTTTGCTGTTCTGTGGGTGAAGTGCTTGCCATCCAGGGGTAGCAGAGCTGGCTCAATCGTGACATCATGGCATATTTCCTGAGCATTTTGGCAGTGAGGTCGTGTACTTCATCGTGTCGGATGCAAACAAAGCCTCCCTTCTTGCATACCATTGCATGGTTTGCATCAAAGGCAGTGCCACAGGCACAGTGTTGAGGTAGGTTCTCTATTGGCCACCCATATCTTAAGGCTATGGTGTCAATAAATACTTGTTTGTTGAAGTGGAAGCCTTTTGCCTTGAGAGGCAGGGTTGTGAGCCATTTCGATGCCCCAACCTCCTGTGCAATTTCAACTCTTCTGCACTGGTCTGGTGTTAGATGTTTGATTATGTGCTGCAGCTGGTCTTTTTGTCTTGCTTCACGCTCATTGCTTATCTGTGTCTTTATGTCTTTTTGCCTTTGGTGGTCGATTTCACTCGTCTCAACCTGGGTGCAGATCTGTGACAAGGATTCGGTGAGCCTGAGTGAATTTCTGCATTCATAGCTTTCCACGGCTACTGGATTTATAATGCCAAGGCCTCCCATCCTGGGTGGTAATGCTAGAAGGTCCCTCTCTTCTGGTGTGGGGATGTGGCCATTGGTTAGAGATGGGAGGAATGAATCCCTGATTGCATCCTCCAGTGGTTGTAGCAGCAACTCGATGTCTGGTATGGTCCTCATCACGAAGGTCCACTTGTGCTTTACACCATAGGTAAATGCACTGTATGCTGCATGGGGTTCTGTTTTTACGTGGCTGGATAGTGTATGAATTTCTTCTACTCATGTCTTTACCTTATCACTCACATATTTGTCTTTGAATTCCTTAATTCCAATCACAGCCCCTAGATGCCTCTGACCTTCCTTGGTCACTATCACGTTTGTGCCTCTAAATGCTTCTTGTGCATCTTGATAGTAAGCTGGTTTCACGATCAAGATGGACTTACTTGCATTAGGGTAGTAACCTATTTCAGGGCCATGATATGTTACAAGGTTCCTCCATTTCCTCAAATCCTTGACCTTGCCAGCACCTGTGAGATCATCTGCATAGGCTACCTGTTTTACATTGGTGGCCTCGTATTTGATCTGTTGTTGCAGCACTCTCATCGCCAGGGCGTACATAGCCATGGCAACGGGGTCCCCCTAGGTAGTTCCTTCTGTGGACTGGATTACACCGACATCATGAGCCGCTGTCTTACCCGCAATGTAGAGGTCTGCTGGTTCTTTGTAGGTGTTTTCCACATATTGGGCAAATGCTGGGCATTTAACCTTGATATTGTGCAGCATTGCCTCCCGGTTGATGGAATTAAATGCATTTGAGGCATCAACTAATAATACTGCCTGACAGTCCTCTTCCCCAAATATTTTACTCATGGAGTGAACTGCTGCCTCACCTCCTGCCTGCTGGCTTGCACACACCTGGAGGTTGCCAACTGCCTGCTTCACATCATCTTTCACCACCTCCATGATGCATTTTCCTATAATCCGTCTTAAAACTTCACCCACCCCGATGGGCCTGCATCCAGGATTCTTATCAAGGGGGATTAGTCTGCAAGCCGTCAGTGCTTCGATGTTACTGCACTGACTTGAAACCAGCTTCCTCGCAAGTGAGGCAATGGTGTTACATAGGTCTGTTGCTGCATCCCCAAATTTGATGTTACTGAGAATTACTCGCCAAGATTTTGCATCCAGGCCTGACGGTCCTGCCCCTCCCTGTGTGTGCATTGCCTTCCGACACACCATATCTCCAGTTATCCTGTCATATATGATGGGATTGGGAGGAGTGTAGTTGCCGTCAAGCTTTGACTGGGCACTTGCTTCTCGTGCAGTCGGGTGTTTTTCTTTTAGTTGCTGCATTGTTTCGTCTTTCAGGTCAAGTACTCCGTTTGCTACTACCATTATTATTATTATTATTATTATTATTATTATTATTATCAAGGTCAGAGAGTGTATAGTATATACTTACTCAAAATTTTGACAGTAAAATTTGTGACTAGGTTGCTCTAACTTTTGCCATCCACGTGTGGATGCCATTACCCGTTAGTAATAATGACAACAACCACAACAACAACATTAAGGCTGCACATCCATTTTTCTGACACTTCTTCATGACTGGCATCATATTTTTTCGTTAATCTCTTTCTGCAACTCAGCGTTCAAGATGGAGAACTAGAAATTTTAAGCCAAGGTAATGTAAAATAAAAGGTATTTTAAATTACACCAGAGATGCTGGGTAATAAGGGGCATCTTGACAAAAAAATCATAGTCCGGGTCAAAAAATTACATTTTCTATAAATGCCTCCCTCAAAGAAAACTGCGATCAGGGATAAATATGCTAAAATATTATGACAATCCGGCACTCATAAAACGCCTATTATTACACCTGTATGACAGTAATGAGTCAGGTGCGCCTCATGACACCTGCACCCTCAAGTGCCTAATGTCCTTGGAAAAGGATGGAACCAGATGCTATTTACTCAGAACAAGCTGCAAACAATGTAGATACACCATATCAAACAAATACAATAGTTTTGGTTGAATAACTATGGCTCTGTATGAAAACTTAAATTGCTGATTTCTCGAAATGTAAGTTATTTGATAACAATATGATATAACTTCATAACCTGTGAATGTATTCCCAAATACAGTATTGCAGTATTCAAAAGAGCAATAGATGTAGTATAATTTCAAACAGAAACACCATTCTAATGACATATTATTATCTTTTATTATCTCTTATAATTAAAAAAAAAAAACTATATTTGCTCAGTCTATATAAAAAAAAAAAAATCAGTAGCATATAGAATAGTGCAATCGGCAAAACACTGTTTACAAATGTAGAAGAATAGTTATATATTATTTGCATAAAAGAAATGGGTGTATAATGTAAATACAAAGAAACTTATAACAACTATAGGAAGTACTCAAAATGGCTCTGGCAAAAAAAAAAAAAAAAAAAAAAAAAGGAATAAGGGCCTATACAAAAAATTCTGCTTCAAAAAGTTCTGGGGGAGGCGGTGGCTGAATCGGTAGAGAGGCAGCCTGCAGTCCTAATGGACCCAGGATCGAATCCCGGCTGGGGCAGGGAACAGTTTAAGGATCTGAATTTCCTAAAAAAGCAGACTTTCCTGATCTACCAGATGACCTGCCGACATGTTGTAAAAGTACCCCCTCTAATACCAGTACACCAGTCCTGTATGAGACAGCCCTAGCATGTATTCAATATGGACGGTGGGTGTTAGAACCGAAGTGGTGACATGTGGAGGTGTAGGAGGACTATTGGGCCTTGGGATAGGTGACTGCCCCCAAGAAATAGGCCCTGAGCCCTTGCCCAGAGTCGGACATATTAAAAAAAAAAAAAAAAAAAGGCAACCTCAAACTGGGCCAAAATGATCCTTATGTAATCTAGTTTATTGTGTAAAAATCTCAGCTCAAAATTATATTTTTTTTTTCGGTCAGATGCCACCCTTAAGAATGAAATAACTTTGGTGGTACAGTAAAATATTCAGATGACGTGTAAAGGTTGCAAATGATTTATTCGCCGTTGGTGTGTCGTTGGTGGACCTAGTTTTTATTCTACTTTTACCCCAAATTGCCATCTCTCCATCATGAATGCTTCCTAGTCACGAAGAAATGTTGTGGAAAGAATGAGGAGCCACAGTATTTTTTTTTTTGCCACTAAGCTACGAGAAATAGGCAGCAAATAAAAATCTGGGCCAGGTTAAGGTGAAAGAAGTATAGTAGTCTCCGGGAATGGACTTCAGAGCCTGTAAGCAGAATCAAATATACAAAAAGTAACAGAAGAAGAACAAGCAAAACAAGAACAAGAAGAACACAAACAAGAAGAAAACACAAACAAGGAGGAGGAGAAGAAGAAAATTAAAGAACAGGAAAGGGGAAAAAATACAAAGAGAACAAATGAGATTCACGAATGAGGAGATATTCTGAGAAGAGATGGAGAAGGTAGAGGGAGAAATGCAAGAAGAAAAAAAGGGGAAAGTGGTCAATGAGAGAGAGAGAGAGAGAGAGAGAGAGAGAGAGAGAGAGAGAGAGAGAGAGAGAGAGAGAGAGAGAGACAGAGACAGAGAGAGAGAGAGAGAGAGAGAGAGAGACAGACAGACAGACAGACAGACAGACAGACAAACCAACAGATGACAGACAGACAGACAGACAGAGACAGAAACAGACAGACAGACAAACAGACATGCACAGAGAGAGAGAGACAGAGACAGAGACAGACAGACAGATAGACAGACAGACGACAGACAGACAGACAGACAGACAGA
Source organism: Coenobita brevimanus (assembly GCF_032717465.1). NCBI lineage: Eukaryota > Metazoa > Arthropoda > Malacostraca > Decapoda > Coenobitidae > Coenobita > Coenobita brevimanus. Next base: position 14,173,603 of record NC_137034.1, read on the forward strand.
CAGAGACAGACAGACAGAGAGACAAACAGACATGCACAGAGAGAGAGAGAGAGAGAGAGAGAGAGAGAGAGAGAGAGAGAGAGAGAGAGAGAGAGGCGGGGAAGGAGTTCGCTGAAACAGAGGAAAGGGTTCGTGCAGAGGAAATGAGGCAGGGGAGATGAGGCAGGGAAGATGAGACAATAGAGATGACACAAGGCAGATGAGGCAGGAGAGATGAGGCAGGGGAGATGAGGCAGGAGAGATGAGGCAGGGGAGATGAGACAGTAGAGATGACACAAGGCAGATGAAGCAGGGGAGATGAGGCAGGAGAGGTGAGCAGGGGACGTGAGGCAGGGGATGGGAATAATGGGAGGGGAGGCAAGAGAGGGAAGGCACGAAAGGGGAGGCAGGGGAAGGGAGGTATGGGAAAGGAGGCATAAGAGATGCAGCAGGGGAGTTGAGGAGGGCAGGGTGAGGCAGGGAAACAGGGTAAGTGAGCAGGGCTGATGCTTGAAAGTGAGGCTGGAGAAGTGAGGCAAAGAAAGAGAGGAAGGGCAGAGTATGGAGCAAACTCGGTCCCCACGCTAATTCGAGTGACGGTTAGGTAGCCTTCCTCCATTCTCTCTCTCTCTCTCTCTCTCTCTGCTCGTGTGTGCATGCGAGCCTACGTTTCAGTATTTCAGAACCATCGCTACTGTATCCATTTAGGGAATAACGTTGGAATCGTTCGTGTAAAAGATTTGATAAAACGATTCATTTCCCTACACGGAACCCATCATTACGAAGACTGAGACTGAAGCCCCTTATTTTCACCCAGAATCAAATCGCCTGGAGGTAGCATCGGAGCCAGTACCATGGCCTCAAAAACCACCATCACCACCAACAAGAACAACAACAAGAACAACAGTCATGGCACCACATCATCACCAGCACCACTCATCATCCAAAAGGCGAAACAACCGGAGAGTGCAATACTTGTGACCATCATTTACTTCGTGGACCCAATATTGATTTCTCCCTGTGACCTTTATCTTCGACAGATTACTCACAAAGCCGAATTACTTCACTCTTGCCCAACCCTTAACCCTTCCACCAATTTTGGTTCAAATCAGAGCCAGACTAATTGAGTTGACTTTGCCCAATAACCCAAGTTGTTTTTAAAAGCGATTGGCTTTACCTTGTCTTTAGCTGAAACTTATCCACAAAGTTTAGACTAGATAAAAGCTGTTTAAAATGACTTTACCATGTCACCTGCACATTTGACCTGTTGTTAAAAAAAAAAAATAACAGTAAGTTCTCTTGGGAGATCCTCAACTGATCCACCAAGTTTAACGTGACGCAGGTCAATACTCTTATAGCAATTTAGTTGACACACAGACACGTGGTTCGAACCTTGATTTTGTCCTCCTACATTCATCTTTGATTATTGTTCTCAACACTGAATCCCTTTTCATTTGCCTGACCCTTTACCCTTCCTCCAAGTTTGGTAACTGACCATAAATTACCATTTAACCGTGGCCTATGACCTTTCCCAGTGACCTTGGACTTTGACTGATTATTCTCAAAAAGGAATTCTTCCAATCTTGCTCCATCCTCAACCGTTCCACAGTATGGTCTAAATCAGACAAAAAATGTTTATTTTGACCTTGTCATGTGACATTTGACCCAGTGTTCTCAAAAACATTATCTTTGCTGCTTCAGTTACCCTCAACCACTGTACCAAGTTTGGTTAAAATCGGATCAAAAGAGATTGAGATATTAACAGTCACAGAACTTTGATTTTTCCCGGTGACCTTGACCTCTTAATCGTGACTATGAAAACTGAATCTTTTAATTCTTGCCTTACCTTCAACCCTTCTCCCAGATTTTGTTAGAGTTGGAGAAAGAATGCTTAAGTAGAATTTGTTAAGTCAACTTTCGACATAGCCATAACCCTTGATCTGTTGTTCTAAAAAAGGTTTCCTTACTGGCTGACTCTCAGTACTTCCACGAAGTTTGGTTATAATCGGAACCACTGATTTTTTTCCCCTTGCTGCCAAACATTCACTCACTCATTCACAGCCAGACAAACGCCACACACACACACACACACACACACACACACACACACACACACACAACAGAGAGAGAGAGAGAGAGAGAGAGACTAACAGACAGAGACCGACCACTCTAACCATAACGCCCGCCTTCGCACCGCTAGTCGGAGGTGTAATAATACGGTATTACACAAACACCCACAATTTCACAAGTTATAATGAAATGGAGTTGAGTATCACACCCAACTTCGCCTCACACAACTGCATTAAACCTCCAACTCTAATGACATTCCCAAACGACGTAATTTACAACATCGTAACTTACAGCGTCGTAACTTTCATAACGACGAAGGAGAGAAAGAGGAATTAGAATCCACTGTTTTCGCTGGTATTATTAGTCTCTACCTACTATATAACATTTGATTTTGCTGGTGTAATTATTATTATTCTTGCCTCAGAGTCTCCCAACGATTCCAGGAGAACCGGAGACTGCGTAAGGAATCTGAAGGGCCCAGGTTATGTGTCCTGGCATGGGCCATTGCTTATACTGTAGAAAAACAATCCAAATCTCCCCAGTGGGGTTAAGGTCATCGTAAGAAACAGTAGCAAACACATGCATTCTTCAACACCTTTTGTCAGATCCCTTGCTGATGTTACACAAGAAGTTACCTTAGGGACTTTAGGTCTTGTTATACTAAACATACCTTACCACATATCAAAGATTCCTTGATATGGCCACGCAACGAGAGTTCTTAACTAATTATTAATATTGTTCCAGCCTCAGAGTCTCCTGATTATTCCAGGGGAGCCAGAGACAGTGCAAGGAATCTGAAGGGCCCAGGTTGTGTGCTGGCATGGACCAGTACTGTAAAATGTCTATATCTCCCCAGTGGGGTCAAGGACACTAAGAAACAGTAGGTGGAGGCTATTGACTGTCCGTAGGAGAGTTGCAGAGCTCTATTTACCCGTTCTCGCCCCGAACGGGCTCGGGGACGGATATTGTTTTCACTCGGTTTGTCTGTTTGTTTTTTGTTTATTTGTCTTTCTCTCCGTGCGTCTGATAACAGCTTTACGCGAAAACTACTGGTGTGATTATGTCTAAAATTACAGGGATGATGGGCTATGACCTTCTGATCACCTGATTAAATTTTGGCCCAAATTGGGCCAAGACCCAGGCTGTAGGCCCCAAAAAGGTTAAAAAAAAAAAAAAAAAAAAGGACCAGTAAAATTTGTTTTTTGATCTAATTCATTTCAAATTCGTCATATCGACACGAAACCAAAGCCTAAAGATAAATCTTTCAAATCTGCATCCTATAACATCCACCATTACATCAGGGGGATCAATGTCAGGTGGGTGGGGCCTAAACTTTGAAATGGGCCTAAAATCTTCATTTTTCACCCGATGTACCTGGGGGACGTGTTTGCTGTGCCTTGGCACCGCTTTTTGTTTGTATTTAGTTTCACTTGTTGATGATGATGATGGTTATGGTGATGATGGTGGTGACGATGACGAATAAAAAGTAGAATTATGTTTATACGTATCTGGTTTGACTTCCTTATAATGATGACGAAAAGGAGGAACAAAGTGGAATTATGTTCATACGTGCATAGTTTTGCTTCCTGATGATGATGATGACATACAGATTTCGGGACCACATTGCAGCGCTTCTGTGTTACTCGTGTACTTTTGTATATCCTTTGGCCCGAGAGCAAGAAAGACATCTTAAGACAATTTTGTTTGTCTTATAAGTTCTTTGAAATGGAAGTGGAGTGATGGGGAATATATTGGGACTTTAATCTCTCTCTCTCTCTCTCTCTCTCTTGCTCTATCTATCTGTCTATCTATATATATATATATATATATATATATATATATATATATCAACAGATGATATAACAACTGCCGAATGTTAAACTTACCTGTCTAACTGTCCGAATACTTATCTGTGTATCAGACTATCAGTTAATGTCAGCCAGTTTATCTATCTCTCTGTCTGTATCTTTCTATCTGTCAGTCTATCTATCTTTCCGTCTTTCTAACTGTCTATATTTATCTGTCTATATCAATCCACCTACTTCTGTTGTCGCTGGAGTAGCAAGGTTGTGTTTAATCAAAATACTACCTGTATATTAGGGTGGATCGTTTTTACACTTTTTTTGACATTCAAACTCCAATATTGCTCAAAAGTTGTTTACCCATGAGAAAAGATTCACAGTGAAATAAAACGTTTCTGCAACATTATCTTTTGCCACCCCAAAGAACTCAAGAAGTTTAAAGATCCAGCAAAAATACACCATTTTTAGATTTTTTTTTTTAATATTACAACCTGTGCATAAATCATATAGCAATAAAATACTTACAGATATCTTCTCATTTTTATTCTTAGCTTATAGAAACACCATGCCTGCCATTAACCCGCCCCGTCCCGTCAACGTATGGGTACGTTGCAACGATTTGCATTTGCCAGTCCCGGCGACGTACCAGTACGTCGTGCAATTGCAAGGTCCCTAATTTGCACAATTTTCAATTTTCGCGCGTGATTTTTCATATGTATACACGGGACACCTTCCTCTATTCCTCTACAAGATGCCAAGCAGGGACAATGCCTTACACCGCATAACCTCCCCCCTCCCCCCCTCACGCCATTGTCTTGGCAAAGGACCTGTTACCAGTGACCTGGCTAGTAAAGATATTCAGGGCCAGAGTGATTCCCCAATCGATGACAATGTGGAGGACAATGTTTACATAGCATTAGAAGAAGAAACAGCCAGAAATAATGATCAGGTAATGTGGCAAAAAAAAGTCAGGTATGATGATTAGTCAGTGAGTGAAACAATGCTTATAATGCCTTTATTACTGCTTGAAAACCAATATACTCTCATACTACATATACATTCGTACCAAGTAAATAAATAAATACCGTTTATGAGTGGATAAAATAGTTACCCTCCCATAGAACTCGTTTTCTTTGGTGACAGCATGTTAGAAAACCCAGTCAGGTAAGGAGGAACTCCTACCTGGATTGGGTATTTTAAACCTCAGGTGAGCGATTTCTCTATGAATTTTCGATGTTTCTCACCAAAAGCGAAGGTTTCAGCCAAAAAAAAAAAATTTTGAAAATACCTCGGGACTTGGGGATGTCGGAGGTGCGGAAAACCTCGCGACGTGACGGGTTAAACAAAATCTTCTGCCTCCTCGAGGTAGGAATTTATAATAAAATTTTCATAAATTTTAAGCATATTCCTAACATTCCAGATTATCATGAAATGACAAAGATGCTTCTAGTAGTTGAAAATGTACGTTTGCGAGCATGAATGTGTAAAAAAAAAAAAAAAAAAACTAAATGCTGTAGCTTAACATCTTCTGCCTCCCCAGTTTGCCTATTTTAATAGCTAAGATCATCTTTTCTGCTCATTGCAGAGTTAAAAGTTTTAGATAACCATGATGAGATATACAAGGAATACATTGTATATAAGTCAACTGCATACAGTTCTTCACTTATTTTACCAGAAATATTCTAGCAAAATAACCCAGAACTCGCCATGTGGAGGTGGCTGTATTTCGAGTTCCAACCTAACTCACCCCATCCACCCTACTTACTGGAATATATCTGCTTGTCAGAAAGGAACTTGAACTGTGGCTCTGTGTCAAATTTTGGCATTTGTTTGCGTGACTGAAGCGTAGTGCTAATGAAACCATCTCTTTTCTGTGCCCTGACCACTAAAGCTGAGGCTTCTGTCACCAGCTTGACGTGACGTCCCACAGTCAGGGTATGGCAGGCTGTGGAACGTCACAGCTTGAGTATGACAGGGAATGTAAGCCTCTGGAACAACATCAACAGAAAATACACCACTTAAACCCACTCTTCACCATGTTGTTGATGTCATCCATCGGCAAATCTGTAGTGAGAGGTAGTTCTTTCACTTGGACATTGCTGTCATTCCACTGTATCATGTGGTGGTAAGTTTCAGAATTAAAGTTCAATGGTGGAATTTTGAACGCTCTGCTCCTGTTTTGTGATCGTTTCCTTGCATTTAAAATCCTTTGCCGACCCAACTCTCTGATCTGTTAATTGTCATCAAAGATCATGCATATAAAATGATTCTCAGGGTAAGCATAATATGTATTCATTGGAATCACTGGTTTTACAATCTTAAACACATCAGGGGGAGAGATTCTGCACAAGAGATGGTTTCATGAAGGTGTTTTGCTGCAAACTTGAGAGAAGAATTGTTCTTGATCTTGAATCACATTGGTGTGTAAACTTTCAAAATGAATGATCTTTTCAGGAGTCTCTGATGGTTCTTCTTTTGCAACGTATAGTTGCAGAACTCTATTTGCCGTTGTTAACCATCTCGAATGAGCTAATTTGTCTGGACTTCGTTGAGCCAGTGACTCATCACAGTGACTTCTAAACACAGCGTTGTCAATATCCAACAAGTATCTCTGATCAGTACTCAGATCTGCAGAATCATTCTGAATGTGTTCTTCGACATCAGTATTGAAATTCACAACAGGAAATTTTTCACAGTTCAAAAGCAACTTTCCAATTGGTTCTGTGAATCCTCTAAGTCCAGTTGTTGGTCCATCTGATTCAATGATCAAATGCCGTAAAGGAAGTTCATTAGTGTGGAGCAGGCAAATGATCCACTGCAGTGGCCTTTTCAGTTCTCTCTCCATTATGACTACCACGCCACCCTTTTGTCCTGTATTTATCACTGTTCCATCACATCCCATTGCCTTTATCTTTGATGTATCATCTTCATTCACGTTCAGAAAGTGTAACATTCCAGTACCCATATTTTCGGCAGTTCCTGAGCATGGGCAGACATTCCCTAAGTACTTTGAAGAAGGTTCTTGCAAAATAGTGATGTGTTCTTCACTCACTGTCTTTTTACATTGAGTTCTTCCTGTTCCTTCAGTTATTAGTGTTTTATCTTTACGGCCGTCAAAGTAGATGTTAATGAGTGATTGAACTGCCATCTCTTGAATCTGAATTTCAGTTCTTGCTGTTGTAAGTGCTTTTCTTATTTTGTTTCTGTCAATAACTCCTTCTGCATGATCATACCAAGGTTGTCAAGGACAGCACTTGCTACAGAGGCTGCAACTCTATAAGATAATACACCACAATAACAAGCAATAGCAAGAGATCGTGGACTTCTTTTCTTACTCCTTCCTTTCAGTTTTTGTTTTGTTCTAGTAGGAAGCTGTTGAGAAAAATCATCTTCACTGTGTTCACTTTATGAACTTGTACTGCAATAAAATTCAGTTTTTTACAAGTCATTTCTTTAACTGGGACCGGGTGTTGCTAGTTATCTAGTCAACCGTTTTATATTTCTCATACTTATGGTAGCATCCAAAGATCCAATAACCATTGTTCTTTTTGTTCTCTAGTCCATTAAAAATTCTCAATCCATTTGTGGCACTCTTCTTTCCTTCTCACACTTGTAATTATTGAAGTCCTTACATTTGCAAGTAGCAACATAAAACAGTCTGTCCTGAGAATCTTTTTGAATAACTTGAACTTTCTCTTGATAACATTGAACGTTCTTCCTTCCTTCTGCTGGTTTCTGTACTATTTTGTATTTGTTGTGATAACTCTTCATCATCTGCAAAATACGCTCATCATAGCCTTTACCTTTGAAATGAGGGAGACACTGATCTCAGAAAATATTGGCTCCTTTTTATGTCTTCAAGTTCTGCCGTACATATAGACAGAATCTCATTACATCATTATATGTTAGAAGACAGTTCATATTTAGATTGTCTGGTGTCCCCAGTATTGGACACAAACTCGAAAGTCTTGTTTCTTGGGGCATTCCTACTCAATATTCAGTCCAGTCAGATCTGTTTATACGAGACAAACTTATGAGGTGCTCCTTCAGTAACAGATGAATGAAGACTGAAAGTGAAAGAAAAAGAGGACACAAGTAATATGAGAAAAAATCTGTGCATTGGCGTGTGAAAGATATGCACTGCATGGCATTATGCTAATTGGGGGAGACAAAAGACGTTATACTACACTTATTATTTTTTTTTTTTTATCTAGGCGAAGACGCATTTGGCAGATTGGTGATGACTGGCTGAATGCAACATGTCCGAATAACATTGTTGTGTTCAGATAAAATACCAGGTAATGTGAATCGAAACTTATTTTCTAAATTTTCTCCCTCAGATATATGTTGCATAAAGCCAATCATCACCACCCTGTAAGTGCATCTTCTTCGCCTAGAGAGAGAGAGAGAGAGAGAGAGAGAGAGAGAGAGAGAGAGCACCGAGACTTTACACACAGTGATTGATGCTGCCTTACATTGGATTTTTATCAAATAGAAACATCTTTGTATCTTTTGTTATTATTAGGAATATTTTAAAAAATGGTAAAATTTTATGAAAATTAAAAAAAAGGCCAAAGTCGGGGAGGCATTTCAAATTATTTAATATGATGCAGAATTTTTCTGTGTTTAGGATGCAAATTAAAAGACATATATAACTATTGCTATAAGATTTATGCCTGGTTTGTAGTTAAAAGAAAATCCTGCGAATACCATGATATTGCTTGACTTTTTTTTTGAGCTCGCTGGGGAGGCAGAAGGTATTATTTCAGAAAAATTTCATTTCACTGTGACCTTTTTCTCGTGAGTAAGTAACTTTAGAGCAATGTTGGATTCTGAATTTCAAAAAAAAGGGTAACAACGATCTGCCCTTGTGTATATATTTATGACAAGGAATTTGATCTGTTTATTAACTACTGTTTATATGCTTGCCTACTTTGTTGTCTCTCTTTCTGTTTTCCTGTTTGTTTTGTCTACTTTTATTTATCTATATATCCTTGTGACTAAAGCTGCAGATAAATAATAATAATATACTCAATGACTTCAGTGTAATGATGCTTAATTTGACATTTATTAATCTCTGTCTATCTACCTATTTATTTGCATTTGTCTGTCTATATCTATTTGTCAGTGTGTGTGTTTTTTTTTTTTTAAAGAGAAACAATGAATGGAGGAAGGAAAAAACAAAGGAAATAAAAAAAAAGTCCATGTGCCTTAAGGCATCCTCCATTCATTAACCCCTACACCGCGGGCATGTTTACCAATGTTTTGCTTTTGCCGCGGGGTTATTCGGGCTCCGACAGACTCTCAAAGAATATTTGCCAAAAATCAGTTAACAGCCCTAGAATATTAAAATTACATATGCTTATGGCACATACCTTCAGCTTTCTCCTGGAATGTTTGTTGAACCTTCGTCTGTTACCGTAGGACTTGTGGAGACCTCTGAAGTTGGGTAACGAAGTCTCCACTTTACACTTCCCGACAACCAGTAATATGATTACCACAGCCAGATATTAACACTATAAACACTACTCTATGATTTTCAAGTAGTTTGGTATCCATACTCCTAAAAAAAAAACCCACTGTGAAAACACTGAAAATTACGAGCGCGTCTGACCGTCGCACTTGCGCTAGTTCGCTCTTGGTACTCTGTCATTTATTATTCATAAAACCCCTCACACTTTATATTTCTATTACTATATAACATATATATCTACAGTCTTTATCCATAAGTTTCCTTCAGTAGTATTAGTTTATTGTCAGTGTAGTGATTCAATTTCTTTCAGTAAAATACGTAGCATTCACTTTCTCGTCCTGTATACTAGCATTGAGAGTGAATGTCACTTTCACCTTCATTCTCATAACTCATAGTATTCAGACATGCTAGAGTGAACCTTTCACTTTCATTACTCCTAGGGTATATACTCGTATTCTTATAATACTACTCATTTACATTTCTATTTACGTTCTCTATTTTATTTACGTTATTTACATTTCTATTTTATTTACACTGTGTTATGCACTGTCACTTGAAGTAACTTATAAAACTATTTTCCACTGTTCATGTATATTTACATTCATTACTTTCACTTGCTGTTTACACATTATTTACACATTATTTACAATTCCACTTGCACTGTTTTACTCAATAGAAAGATCGTAGTCACTCTTTTATCAATTGTCAGCCCTTTACCTCTTTCCACACGAGGTTTAGTAGGGGGTAAAGGTCACAGGACCCTTTGCATGGGGGTGAAAAGTCCCTGAAGCTAGCAAGAGCGAACTGACGTACCTTCACGTTGGAAGATGAGAGTGAACTGATAAGGGTGGGCTGGGGTGGTGGCCTACCTAGGGAAATTCATTACTACCAGCGTTAGCCACATGACACAGCTATATATAGCAGTGAAATGATTGGCAGGAAATCTAGACAATACATTTTAAATTAGGTAGTTCCAGGTGAATGTAAATATCACTTAGGTTTCTCCCTTCCCTCCTTATATGTATATTTATTACGAAAATAGATTATACGGCATATTTCCAGGGGAAATAAACAGCGAAAATTAGCGAACGAGTGCACGTGAGGTGTTGTCAGGTGATAATTAGCCAATTCCAGGTGTATGGCACTCTCTCTTACCTTATTTCTTTCTTGTATATATTATTTGGTATAAGAATAGGGTATAGGGCTTATTTCGATGGATGAAATCAGTGAAAAATTCCAGGGAAGATTTACTTAGCATAGCACGGCTGGGCAGGCGAGAGGATAGGGTAATGGAGGGGGGGTAGGGAGGAGAGTCAAGAACGGGGAGAAATGGCTAAATTGTCAACAATGGATGGGAGTACAGATGAGATTAGGAGTGCTGACTAGTGTTGGACATTGGCAGTACTGATAGATGATACAAGCCCCCACTTGGAAGCCCGGGTGAATTCAAAATAACACAGAATCACAAAAGCGACGCCCCGCGGTATGATCCCTTGCTCCCAAGCGTCACGAAAGTGACGCCCCACGGTTAAGGGGTTAAATAATTATAACAAGTGGATTTAAATAAAAGTGGGAAGCATCTCTCAGGAAGTGAATTCCAGAAAGTAGTAGTTCTGGGGATAAATGAATTTTGATAAGCAGAGGTTCTGCATTGCGGGCGAGAGTGTGTGAGTTCATGGGCACTCCCAGCTGCCCGAGTATTTTGGGAGGAAATGTGAAGGGGAGGCACAATTGAAGCAAATTCGTCAAAATATCGGTAAAATATTGCTAAAGATGCAGCATCTCTACTTACTGATAATGGAAGAAGGTCCTGCATAATGGCAGGATTATTGATTAATCTAATGGCTTTATTTTGAATTTTGTCCAACTGCCTCAAAGCAACTACTCCACATCCACTCCACAGTGGTAAACAGTATTCGATCTGAGAACGCACATGACCTTTGTATATTGTGGCCAAATGCTCGTCAGCGAATAATTCACGAACTCTGTACAGAAGTCCCAATTTTTCAGAAACATTTTTAGCATGGGATTTAATATAAGCTGTTCAGCTTAGGTTAGTGTTTAGTGTGACACCTAGGGTATTAACTGTACTGGATATGGGAATATTCACATCATTTAAAATGATGTGGGAGTCTGAGGGATTATTTTTGTTGGAGAAATTAATATATTTAGTTTTCTGAACATTAAATGATACCAGATATGTTTGTCCCCATTGATTAATTTTAGATAGGTTCTGGTTCAGAGAAATTGCTATTTTGGGGAATTTATAATATTAGATGGCATAAAGGAGGGACTAAATGTGAAAGAAATATGTGTCGAGTCTCCAGCATAAGAGTGTATTGGATTGTGAGTGACAGATATGACAATTTGACCCGGTGCCATACTCCGTCAAATGCTTTGGAAATATCAAGAGCTATTGTGTGTGTTTCAACATGTTGGTCTATTGTTTTGTTAATCTGCTGGGTAAGAAGGCAAAGAATGTCTCAGTTGAACGTTCTTGTCTAAATCCATACTGTCGATTATTTATTAATTTATTAATTTCTAGATGCTTGATTATGTGTTTGTTTATTAGTGTCTCAAAAACTTTACCAAGAACGAAAGTTACAGCGATTATTCTATAGTCTGATGGATCAGAAGTTGCCCCCTTTTTAGGAACAGGATGGATATTTGCTTCTTTCCAAGAGTCTGGAAAACTTGAGATAAAGATGCACAAGAGGAAAAATTTTGCCAATACTGTAGCCAACACTGGGGGGCAATCTATAAGTACTATTGAAGGATTTTCATCTGGACCAGTAGCTTTGTCTACTGAGAGATTCTGTAATACAGCTTGTACGTATCTTGCATGAATCTTGAAAGGTGGTATTTGTGGGGAATCAAAATCAAGTACAGAAATATTGTGATTTTCTGTATTTAGGTTTGACTTGCGGTAGGTGGGGGCGCCCATCGTCCATCCACTTAGTGTAGTAGTACCCTGTTTTAAGGGTAGCTCTACATCGAGTGCCAAGCCGAATGATTTCCTGTAAACCTGGAAATCATTTACAACACTGAGTGGTAACCTTATAACCAACCGACACATGTTCCCTACGTGACAGCAAGTGGGTTGGCAGAGGGTTAGTGCTCCTCCCCGGAAAACAACTGACTAAAAATACGAACAAGAAGCCTTGAACAAGGACTGACCAAAAGATGACGGCTAAGGATCGAACAAAGGACATGATACGGATGGCGACGTGGAATGTAAGGGATGCAAATGATGAGGTGAAAGAGAGAGATTGTCCAGGTGCTTGAGGAAGCGGAAGTGGATTTATGTGGATTAACTGAAACTAAATGGTGAGGTGAGAGTGTGAGAGAATGGGAGTATGGATGGGGTATATGTGCAGAAGTAGGTGAGAATGAGAGGGCAAAAAAGGGAGTGTGTATTGTTGTGAGCAACAGATGGAAAGGGCATATAAGACAGTATGGATCAGTTGGCTCGAGGATTGTGTGGGTAAGATTGAAAGTTGGACTACAAACGTGGGCGATTGTGTGCATGTATGCACCAATGCAAGACTGTGCAAGCATATTGAGAGAAGAGTTCTGGTCAAATGTGGAAACATGCATGGAAAAGTTTGAAAGGAATGAGAGAGTGTTTTTTATTAGAGATATGAATAGTAAAGTAGGGAATGTGAAGGTGGATGAGCAGTTGGTGAGTGGGGTGTGCCTGCTGAGATAGATGAGAATGGCAGTGCTGTAGTGGACATTTGTGCCGGGAGGGGGTTGGTGATAGCCAATACCCTCTTCAGGCACAAAGTGATCCACAAGTATACATGGTGAGTGATGAGAAGGGTGGACGGCATTCAAAGGAAGACAATGATTGATTATGTGTGTCTGGATGAAAGGATGCAAAGAGATGTAATGGATGCAAGAGCATATAAAGGTTGGGGGAGTGGACTTTCTGACCACCACTTGGTGGTGGTCAAAATCAAGGTCCAAGTAATATGGAGAAATAGGAGCAGGGAGAGTGGAAAGGTTAGAGGAGGATGAGAAAAACGCAGAATATATGAGAGAAGTGGAGGAATGATTGGGTAAATATGAACTGGAGCAGATGGCGGACGTGGAAGGTGTGTGCATGATATTCACAGTAGAAATATGTGCAGCATGTGAGGTGGTGTGTGGGGTGAAGAGAAGACGAAAGAAGGTGCAAGGAACAGCGTGGTGAAATGAAGAGGTAAGACAGGCTGTGGCACAAAAGAAGAAAGCATATAATGAATGGATGAGAATTGGGGCGTGGAAGAAGTTGAGAGATGGAAGAGAGCGTTATATGTGGAAAGGAAGAGAGAGGTGAATAGATTAGTAAGAGAGAGTAAGAAGAGAGAAGATGAGGAATTTGGATGGAATTAGAGTGTCAAGTTGAGGGAATGTAAGAGAATGTTCTGGAAGGAGGTAAAGAGAGTCAGACAGGGTGGCAATGAAGCTAGTATGAAAGTGAAAGATGAAAATGGTAGATTACTAGTGGAGAAGGGAGAAAAAGTTAGCAGATGGAGAGAACACTTTAAGGAATTGTTGAACATAAAGAATGAAAGTAATACGAGTATAAGTGGCTGGGGAAAGGCTGGGAAAAGGAGGGAGGATAGAAGACAGGAAAAAATCAGTAGGATGGAAGTTGTGGAAGCAATGAAGAAAGTCAAAATGAGGAAAGCCCCAGGAATTGATGGAGTGTGTGGTGAAATGCTGAAGCATGGGGAAGAGATAGTAGTAAAATGGATGAGGAAGATGTGCAGATTGGCCTGGGAGAAAGGTAGAGACCCGGAGGATTGGAAGGCAGGTATAATTATTCCCTTGTACAAAGGGATACGGGAAAAAGAAGTGTGTGGTAATCATAGGGGCATTTGTCTTCTTAATGTAACAGGAAAAGTATATAGTTGGATAATTATTGACAGCGTTAGGGAAATAACAGAGGAATAGTTGGAGAAGAACAGGGAGGCTTTAGGAAGGGAAGAGGTTGTGTAGATCAGATATTCATTCTTAGATCTTTAGTGGAAAAGTTTCTAGAGAAGGGAAAGAAGTTGTATGTGGCCTTCATGGATTTGGAGAAAGCATATGACAAGGTGGATAGACAAGGATTGTGGAAAGTATTAAGAATATATGGAGTAGATGGAAAGTTGCTGAAGGCTGTGAAGAGTATGTTTGAGGGTGCTAAGGCTGCAGTGCGTGTGGATTGTGAACTGAGTGAGTTTTTCTATTTGAAGGTTGGGTTGAAACAGGGATGTGTCATGTCTGTATATGGATAGGGTTATAAAAGAGATACAAGGTAGGGCAGTGGATGTTGAAGTGGCCCTAATGAGAGAGGGCAGTGTTTGGAAACTCCCTGTACTATTCTTTGCAGATGAAACTATGTTGTTAAGTGATGAAGGCGAGCTGCAAGGCTTGGTGGATGAGTTTGGGAAAGTGAGTAAGAAACGGAATCTAAAGGTGCATGTAGAGAATAGTAAAGTTATGGTCTTCGGAAGACGTGAAGTCAGTGAATGGACTGTGAGGTTGGATGAGGAAGAAATGGAAAATGAGAGTACGTTTAAGTATTTCGGTAGTGTGATGAGTAAGGATGGAAGTTTGGAGGGTGAAGTGCTTGAAAGGGTACAACAAGGGAGAAAGGTTGCTGGTTCCTTGAAGGCAGTGATAAGAAACAGGGAAGTGAGCATGGAAGTGAAAAAGTTATTACATGACAGTATTGTTATACCAACTCTAACGAATGGAAGTGAAGCTTGGACATTGTTGGAGGGACACAAATCAGGAGTGAGAGCAGTGGAAACGAGTTATTTGAGAGGAGCCTGTGGAGTCACATGGAGAGACAGACTGACGAATGAGGATGTGAAGGAGCGTTGTGGTGTAGATGTGGATGTGATAGGAAGTGTTAGGAGCAACACATTTAGGTGTTTTGGCCATGTCTAGAGGATGGAGAGTGAGAGACTGACGAGGAGAGTGTATGTGAGTGAGGTGGACGGGGAGAGAGGGAGGGGAAGGCCAAGGATGAGATGGAGAGATGGAATGGATAGGTATATGAGAGAGGGGTGTGTGAATTGGGAGTAGGACAGTGAAATGGCAGGGGACAGTTTGACGTGGAGGCGATTTGTTTGGTGCCACCCCGTATATGGGATTAAGGCGTCTGGCAATGATAGATAAGGTTGAGTCTGTTGAAAAAAATATCAACAAAAAGGTTGGCTTTTCCACGTGGGTCACTTACTAGATTTCCATTGGGGGAGTGTAAAGGTCAAATGGAAGAGGTGGTAGTGAAGTTAGATTTCAGTGAATTAAGGGCAGACCAGAATATTTTTGTACCACTTGGGTTGTTTAGTAGTTTGTTAGCATGTCTATGAAGAAAGTTTGATTTAGAAAGATTGATAATAGTTTTGGCATGGTTTCTGACACTTCTGTCTGTCTGTCTTGATAAGTGTATTTATATTTATTTGTATCGATTTATAACCACAAATCAGTCTTTCGTTCTGTTCATCAGAGAGTCCTCGTAATACCCGAATTAGGAGAAAAAACCTTCATTTACTTCTTCATTATAGCGGTGTGTGTGTGTGGGGGGGGTCTTTCCTAAAAGTTCTTGCATTCAGCTTTGCGAAGGCCCCACGTAACGAAAAGAGAGAGAGAGAGAGAGAGAGAGAGAGAGAGAGAGAGAGAGAGAGAGAGATACAGGCCACACAAAATTAGAGTTGCTTATTCAGTAGAACAGTCGTACTATACACTGTCATTAGGAGAAATTGATCACTAATTACAGATGTTTAATTAAGAGAGAGAGAGAGAGTGAGAGAGAGAGAGAGAGAGAGAGAGAGAGAGAGAGGGTAAAAGTGTTTTCGTCAGAATATCAAACCAGAAACTTCAGATACCGTGTATTGATTTCGCTTCGGTCTGCTTTTACCCTCTCTCTCTCTCTCTCTCTCTCTCTCTCTCTCTCTCTCTCAACAACACCCTGGTGCAGCCTTACACCACCAACGTCAAGTATTTCACAAACTTTTAATCACTGGACTCAGGCAAAGGATCTTACTGGGGCTTAGACTTAACTGATGCCTAAACCTACACCTACGACAGATAAGTAGTATCGTAAGCAGTTAAGTAATGTCGGAGGCAGATAAGTAGTATCGTAAGCAGTTAAGTAGTGTCGGAGGCAGATAAGTAGTATCGTAAGCAGTTAAGTAGTGTCCGAGGCAGATAAGTAGTATCGGAAGTAAATAAGTAGTAGCCTAAGCAGATAAGTAGTAACCAAAGCAGTGAAGTTGTATCGTAGAGAACAAGTAGTATCGTAAACAGTCAACTAGTATCGTAAAGAAATAAGTAGTATCGTAAAGAAACAAGTAGTATCTTAAACAGTCAACTAGTATCGTAAAGAAATAAATAGTATCGTAAGCAGTCAAGTAGTATCGTAAAGAAACAAATAGTATCGTAAACAGTCAACTAGTATCGTAAAGAAATGAGTAGTATCGTAAGCAGTCAAGTAGTATCGTAAAGAAACAAGTAGTATCGTAAACAGTCAAGTAGTATCGTAAAGAAATAAGTAGTATCGTAAGCAGTCAAGCAGTATCGTAAAGAAACAAATAGTATCGTAAACAGTCAACTAGTATCGTAAAGAAATGAGTAGTATCGTAAACAGCTGACTACTGTATGATAAGGTTTGTTATTGCTTTCTTCTTGCTTCCATCGTGTAATTAAATTTTGACTTCAATGTAGTACTAGTTGTAGTAGTAATAGAAGTAGTAGTAATAGTAGTAGTAAATGTTGTAGTTATTATTATTATTATTAGTATTATTATAGTAGTAGTAGTACTAGTGGTAGTAATCGTAGTAGTAGTAGTACTCGTATTATTGTTATTATTATTATTATTAGTAGTAGTAGTAGTATTAGTAGTAGTAGTAGTAGTAGTAGTAGTAGTAGTAGTAGTATCATAGTAGTAGTAGTACCAGTGGTAGTAATGGTAGCAGTAGTAGTACTCGTATTATTATTATTATTATTATTATTATTATTATTGGTAGTAGTAGTAGTAGTAGTATTCCTGTATTTTAATATTTCACTAACCCCTTCGCAACGATACCTTCACAATACATTTATTTGTTCCTTTTCCATACTGTTTTATTTAACATTAGAGAAAGGGCGTGTGTGTGTGTGTGTGTGTGTGTGTGTGTGTGTGTGTGTGTGTGTGTGTGCACGCTGGAGGTACAGTACATACACATTCCTGGTTCGTTCCAGTATCTACCTCCAAGCATGCATACAGTGTACATGAATAAAATAGTTGCAGTAAATGTAAATAGTTAGATAGACAGATGGATAGACTGATAGGAAATATTACATAAAGCTTCCTTAACGAGCTCAGATTTAAAACTGTCTCCCACTGTTAATGCACAAGTCAGCCATCACCAACAGTGAATAATAATAATAATAATAATAATTATAATAATAATAATAATAACTATAATAATAATAATGGTGGGAGGGGATTAAACCAGCAGGATGCCTCTCGTGCTAAAGGCGTAATAGTCTCGATTAATCTTTTTTTTTTTTTTTCCTGTTCAGTGGTGGAGGTGGATGGTTGGTGGGGGGACGGGGGGTAAGACGCCCTGTGAAGCAAGGCAAGGGGCGACACAGTGGCTCAGTCAGTACAGTGCTGACCTCATATTTGGAAGACGCTTTGCGGGGTGGGTTCGTGCACCCCGGACTGTCATTGAGTCTGTGGGGTGAACACTCACAAACTAACGCCTTGTCCTCAGGAATTAAGGCCCGTATTCTCGTAGGATAAGGAGGCTCCCTAACACCTCTTCCTTATCTATTTATTTTTGTATAGTTGGTTGATATCCCTTTAAACATTATCTATGCAGATTATGTCGCCACTGAAAGGATTTATGTAACAGAGACAATGTGTACTAAACAAACTACTGTAAGTCGCGTAGAAAAAGGTGTTAGGGAACTTCCTTGATTGACCAGAATAGATAACGAAACCTACACCATATTACTATCCTTGTAACTTCCCCATGACTTAAATGTGTATTCTCGTCAGTTAAGGAAATCCCTAGCACCTTTTATTTGGCGATTTATTATTGGGTATGCCTGGTTAATATCCTTTCTCATTCTATCTATATAGTAATAATCATCATCATCATCATCATCATCATCATCATCATCATCATCATCATGATAATGATGATAAAATATAATCAAGGGGAGTGGAAAGGTTACAAGAGGATGAGAAAAAGACAGAGTATAAGAGAGAAGTGGAGGAACGATTGGGCAAATATGAATTGGAGCAGATGGGGGACGTGGAAGGTGTGTGCAGGATATTTAGCCTACGGAAGAAATATGTGCAGCATGTGAGGTGGTGTGTGGGAGGAAGAGAAGATGGAGGGGGGTGCAAGGAACAGCATGGTGGACTGAAGAGGTGTGACAGGCTGTGGCACAAAAAAAGAAAGCATACAATGAATGGATGAGAAATAGGGGCGTGGAAGAAGTTGAGAGGCGGAAGAGAGAGTTATATGTAGAAAGAGAAAGGTGAAAAGATTAGTAAGAGAGAGTAAGAAGAGAGTGGATGAGGAATTTGGAAGGAATTTGAGTGTAAAGTGGAGGGACTGTAAGAGAATGTTCTGGAAAGAGGAGAAGAGAGTAAGACAGGGCAGAAGTGAGGTTGGCAGGGGAGTGAAAGATAAAAATGGTAGATTACTAGTGGAGAAGGGAGAAAAAGTGAGTAGATGGAGAGAACACTTTAAGGAATTGTTGAACGTAGAGGATGGAAGTAATGCGAGTATAAGTGGCTGGGGAATGGCTGGGAGGAGAGGGAGGTGAGAAGACAGGAAGAAATCAGCAGGATAGAAGTTGTGGAAGCAATGAAGAAAGTTAAATTGGGGAAAGCCCCAGGAATTGATGGAGTGTGTGGTGAAATGCTGAAGCATGGAGGCGAGATAGTAGTGAAATGGATGTAGAAGTTGTGTACATTGGCCTGGGAGGACGGTAGAGTCCCGGAGGATTGGAAGTCATGTATAATTATTCCCTTGTAGAAAGGAAAAGGGGAAAAAGAAGTGTGTGGTAATCATAGGGGCATTTGTCTTCTTAGTATAATAGGAAAAGTGTATGGTAGGATACTTATTGACAGAGTTAGAGAAGGAACAGAGGAATTAGTTGAAGAACAGGGAGGCTTTAGGAAGGGAAGAGGTTGTGTAGATCAGATATTCATGCTTAGATCTTTAGTGGAAACGTTTCTAGAGAAGGGAAAGAAGTTGTATGCGGCTTTCATGGATTTGGAGAAAGAATACGACAGGGTGGATAGACAAGGATTGTGAAAAGTATTAAGAATATATGGAGTAGATGGGAAGTTGTTGAATGCTGTGAAGACTATGCATGATGGTGCTGAGGATGCAGTGCGTGTGGGTGGTGAACTAAGTGATTCTCTTTGAAGGTTGGGTTGAAACAGGGATGTGTCATGTCTCCATGGTTGTTCAATCTGTACATGGATGGGGTAATAAAAGAGGTACAAGGTAGGGTAGTGGATGTTGGAGTGGCCCTGGTGAGAGAGGATAGTGTTTGGAAACTCCCTGTACTGTTGTTTGCAGATGATACTGTGTTGTTGAGTGAAGACGAAAGGGAGCTGCCAGGCTTGGTGGATGAGTTTGGGAGAGTGTGTAAGAAACGGAATCTAAAGGTGAATGTAGGGAAGAGTAAAGTGATGGTCTTTGAGAGAGGTGGAGTCAGTGAATGTACAGCGAGGTTGGATGGTGAGGAATTGGAAAATGTGAGTACGTTTAAGTACTTGGGTAGTGTGATGAGTAATGATGAAGGATTGGAGGGTGAAGTGCTTGAAAGGGTACAGCAGGGAAGAAAGTTTGCTGGTTCTTTGAAAGCAGTGATAAGAAACAGGGAAGTGAGCATGGAAGTGAAAAAGTTACTACATGACAGTATTGTGATACCAACTCTAACGTACGGAAGTGAAGCTTGGACGTTATTGGAAGGACACAAGTCAAGAGTGAGAGCAGTGGAAGTGAGTTATTTAAGAGGAGCCTGTGGAGTCACATGGAGAGACAGGCTGACGAATGAGGATATAAAGGAGCGTTGTGGTGTGGTTGTTGATGTGATAGGAAGCGTTATGAGGAACACAATGAGGTGGTTTGGCCATGTGATGCGGATGGAGGGTGAAAGACTGACGAAGAGAGTGTATGTGAGTGAGGTGGAGGGGGGAAGAGGGAGGTGGAGGCCGATGATGAGATTGAGGGATGGGGTGGAGAGGTATATGAGAGAGGGGGGTGTGAGTTGGGAGCAGGGCAGTGAAATGGCGAGGGACAGGGCGACGTGGAAGCGATTTGTTTGTGGCCACTCCAAACTGGATTGAGACGTCTGGCAATAGTTAGATAGTATTTAACACGGAGGACAGTAAGGTGAATAAAAGACAATTAAGTCGCTTAGGACAATGTGTTAAGGGACTTCCTTAACAGAGCATACGGGCCTAAGGCAGACAGTACAGCTTTTCCAGTTTGGGTGTGGCCATAGTTTATTTCAAAATTTACAGGAAAAAAAAAAATACATAAAGTGGCATCAATTGCCGGCTGTGTAAACAAAAAATCATCGGAGATATATATATATATATATATATATATATATATATATATATATATATATATATATATATATAGATAGATAGATAGATAGGTTTAGATAGATAGATAGATAGGTTACTAAGTAAAACAGTCCATCGTAAAATATAATCAGTGAATATATTCTTTATTTCAGGCCAAAATGTTAGTCATGATTATTTTTTTTCCATTTATCTTTGTTATCTATTACCTGGTTATCGTTTTGAACATGGTAAAATCGTCTTTCATTATTCCAAAAAATATGAAGCCGGGTAGATAATTGACAGCCATGTAAATAACAGTAATGCGACAAACAAAGTAGTCACACGTCAGTCTCACAGTGCCTTCATCAAACAGCCTTGTGTTGAACTGAATAATAATAATAATAATAATAATAATAATAATAATAATAAGAGTAATAGTAATAATAATAATCATTATCATCATCATCATCATAATAATAATAATGATACTGATAATGATGATAATGATAATAATAATAATAATAATAATTATTATTATTATTATTATTATTATTATTATTATTATCATTATTATTATAATAATTACCATCATTATCATTTTTGTTCATAATCATCATCATCATCATCACCAGGACCTCCCTTCCCATCCTATGGCAGGGTGAGGAGTGGTAACGTTCAGACAGCCCAAGTTTGCCCAATCCGATGAGCCACGCTTCTGATTCACTCATCATTCAAGCCCCCGGAATCCTGGCTGTATCAGATACGCCTAAAACATCCACCACATTCTGCAGTTTCACACAAACGTATCAGATAGAATCAGTCCGGACGCTGCCACGTTAAAAAAGAGTGCCAAATCACTGATCATGCACTTCTCCTCACAACATTCATCCAGCAAGCTCGATCTCTTGTCAGTTCCCTAGCCTCACCGACTTCCATACTTCTTTTCCTCACACACTCATCCATCATATCCCTCCACCTTCTCCTTGGCCTACCTCGCCTCCTCCCTCCTTCAGATTACCTCGGATATACCTTTTCACCACTCTGCTGTTGTCCATTCTCTCCACATGACCATGCCGTCTCAGTACACTCTCTTCGATTCTGGTGTCCACAGATTTCTTCACTCAGCATCTTTCACGAATCACATTATTTCGTATCCTATCCACTCTCTGTTTTCCACATACATTCCTCAGCAGTCCCATCTCCACTGCTCTCACTCTTTTCATTTTCATGCCACACCATAGTCTCACAATCATATGTTAAGGTTGGCACTAACACTCCTTCATGTAAGCCTCGTGCTGCTGCAACACTCGAGTCTCTGTTTCTTATCAAGGCCTTCATAGCATCAGCTGCTTTCCTTCCCTGTGTCATTCTACTGTCCACTTTTTTTGCACATTTTTCTCTCATTTCTATCATTGTACCCAGGTGTTTGAACTCTCTCACCAATTGCGGTCTCTCTCCATTCATTATTACAATAATAATAATAATAATAATGTTAATAATGTTAATAATAATAATAATAATAATAATAACTCATTTACTTATTCAACATCTGATCCAGTGTTGTCCCATGAGAAGCGTAGGATCCCGGGGCTAGACAAGTTTGTCCTGACATTTAAGATGACACTGACCAGCCTTACTCATCCCTGAGGGGCACTACGTGAGCAGTAAACTCCAACCACCCCTCGGATATAAACTGCACCAGGTCAACCCGATTGGAGCGCATTAAGTACCTACTAAACCATCAGGGGCCATAATTTGGTTTTATGGTTGCCACCCAGCGTAGTAAATGGTTTTCTGGCAGGAAACCATTTGGCCTGTCACTCAGTGTAGAATGAAGGAAAGAAACACAGAAGAGGAAAGAAGACAGGAAGGAAGGAGGGGAGGAAAAGGCAGGCATCCGAGAGCAGCATTACATCAAGAGAGCGGATGGTGAGCGCACTCTCCTTCCACCAAACAATAATAATAATAATAGTAGTAGTTGTAGTAGTAATAATAATAATAATAATAATAATAATAATAATAACAATAATAATAATAATAATAATAATAACAATAATAATAATAATAATAATAATAATAATAATGATAATAATAATAATAATAATAATAATAATAATAATAATAATGATAATGATAATAATATTAATAATAATAATAATAATTATAATAATAATAATAGCAAATATAATAAAAATCCGACTGTCTATAGCTAGACGCCATAATCCCGTAAAGGGGTGACTGTTAGTCTTTGAGTTAATGGTTTTATGGGGTGGAGCACTAACCCTCCGCCAACCCACTTAACACCTAGGGAACAAGTATGAGTTGGTTGTATGGTTATCACCCAACGTTGTAAATGGTTTCCTGGCTTACAGGAAATCATTAGGCATGTCATTCAATGTAAAGGCATCTGAAAAGGAGAGAAGAGTAATAAAAAGTGACAGGAAAGATGGGAGCAATAGGAATAGAAGAGGGCAGACACATAAAAATAATGATAAAGGTAAAAGGATGAAGTAGACAGTACTGTTATGAGTCCATATTATATTTGCAAATCATAATAGACAGATAGATAAATAGACAGATAGACAGCTCTATGCGAGCCTGGGAAAGGGAAATGATCTCGCAAGTTAATTGAGGAAAAGCTGACGACAGATTAGGAAGTAGCAATGTCAGGAGATGATGCAGGTAGTTTGTCAACGAAATAGCAGGGGAACAAAGCCTAGTGACATACACACATACTCACACACAGGTTTCTGGAACTTCCCAACCACAGTGTAACACACGTGACACGACCCTTGTTTCACCAGAATTTAGGAAAGAGAGCTCAGAAGGAGAGAGGCCATAGAATCGGCAGGTAGTAGGCAGAAAGGCTTAGCAACTTGGAAGAGAGAGAGAGAGAGAGCGAGACAGGGAGGTAGCTAGCGGGACTCTACTTATACTTCACTCGTGTGTGAGAGACTTTGTTAATATTCCAAGACAAATAAAAATAGTCCCATACTATTTTTTACCTCTCCTGTCATTGCATGACAAAAGGGAAGCAAGATTTTCTACTTACAAAACTACTCAAGTATAACAACCGCTCGTCCACATGTTCAATATATATATATATATATATATATATATATATATATATATATATATATATATATATATTTTCTCTACAAGTAACTACAAAGTCCTTTTTGTGACATTTGAAGATCATTTCCCTTTCCCAGGCTCGCATAGAGCTGTCTATCTGTCTATTTATCTATCTATCTATTATGATTTGTAAATATAATATGGACTCATAACAGTACTACATAAAGTGAGCGGATGATGGTCGCCACTACTTACCACAAATAATAATAATAATAATAATAAAAATAATAATAACTAGAATGGCACTCAGTAGAGCGCATACCTCCGCCAAGGACAAATATGCAGTTCCTTTTAATTCAATCAAGTCTAATCCCATATGGAAAAAGAGTGACCCCCTATAAAAGAATATTTAAATCCGCTAGATCCAGAATTTTACGTGGATCCGAGCCAAACTGTACACATTCGTAGATACTAACATCCTAAATATGCCTGATTTTTTTCATCAAGATCCATGCATTATTCACTGAAAATTTTGCGAAAATGTCGAAAAACGCCCTATCTCGCAATGGAAGAGAAAGTGAAAAAAAAATCCTGGATCCGCACCTTAATATGGATCCGCACCAAAATTTAATGGAGTCTATTCTGGGCCAAGACCCATTCTTCTACCAAGTTTCGTGGAAATCCGTCACATAGTTTTTGTGTAATCTTGCTCACAAACCAACCAACCAACCAACAAACGGACAGAGGTTTAAACATAACCTCCTTGGCGGAGGTAATAATAATAATAATAATAATAATAATAATGATACTACTACTACTACTACTGCTACTACTACTACTAATAATAATAACCTGCTGTATTCAACCATCAATGGGCGTCCAACATACCTCCCTGAGCATAACATAACCATCAGTGTGCCAACATACCTCACTGAGCATAACATAACCATTTCGGGGGCGCGGGAGTGGGCGTGGGTGTTAAATATTCGATCAGTCAAGCATAACCTCACATTTATGACCATTTGTGTGTGTGTGTGTGTGTGTGTGTGTGTGTGTGTGTGTGTGTGTGTGTGTGTGTGTGTGTGTGTGTACTTTAACTTTTACACGGTCAAGCTTCCATAATAATTTTATGATTAGATGGAATGTGGAAATGAAGGGAAAATAGCTTCCTGGAAGAAAAATGCGGAAGTGACTAATAATGAGATAGCCTCTCTCTCTCTCTCTCTCTCTCTCTCTCTCTCTCTCTCTCTCTCTGAATAATAAAAATAATAATGATAACAGTAAAAAAAATAATAATTATTATACAGTTATATTGTCAACTCTCCATCTCTATTTGCCTATATCTATCCATTGGCATGTGTATCAATCTGTCTTTCTATCTATCTATCAATCTACCTGCCTTGATGCTCTTCCCTAACCTCCACACTAACTCACACGTCGTCATAAACGAGTATATATTTATTTCTACTCATCCCAGCCATGACTCACACCAGCGTTATCCCTCTCACTCATACATCACACTCCATATCACCCTATCACCACTCTCATAACTACGTACAACACACATTGCCACTTCGTCTTTAAAACTCAATCCCGGTGCTATTTTAACACACACTATCCAACATTTATTATCGCTGTCATGTATCACTGTAACACACCTTCAGTCATATCACCGTTCACATCACTGATATCACTACCTTAGGAACCAGGCATCATGCAGGCTCTCCATATTATTAGTCAGAGATGGGTACGAAAGCATTAGTTTTCCTAGGATAAGGAAGTTCCCTAACACCTCGTGCTAACCGATTTACTTTGCTTATTACACCATATTACCCTCTTCTGTCTTATGAAGCCTTCCACTATCGCCATTCTCTGCGTCAATAACACACAGATGGATGTTAACCAGGCATAACCAAAAATGAATCGCTAAGGAAGAGGTGCTAGGGAGATTCATTACCAGTGGAACTTAAACAATTTTTCTTTAAATTATACTGTGGACCTTATCAAAATAAGCGTCAAGAAAGGATATATTTAATAGCAGGATTTGCTGTGGATTTACCTATCTAAATAAGCGTCAAGAAAGGATATACTTATGAGCAGGATTTGCTGTGGATTTACCTGTTAAATAAACGTCAAGAAAGGATATATTTTTGAGCAGGATTCACTGTGGATTTACCTGTACAAATCACGCTATTCTTTCTCATACTCAGCCAATCACACTTTGGTTCGTATTCTCGTCGGGTAAGGAGACTCCCTAACTCCTCCTCCTAAGCGATTTATTTTGCTTGTTGATCCTTACTGTCTCCTGTGTCATTCAAATATTTCCACTACCACCATTTTCAGGATAAAGAACATCTAGATTGATATTTGCCAGTCGCATCCAAAAATAAATCGGTAAGGAAGAGGTAGTGAGTGGCTTCCTTAACCGACGAGAATTCGGAACCTTTTATCTTGTCCATTATCAACTAAGCACGCTGTTCCTTCTCACACTTATGCTTGTATTCTAGTTGGGTAAGAAAGCTCCTTAACACCTCTTCCTCAACGATTTATTTTTGAATACGTCTGGTTAATATCGTTTTGTACGTTATCTTTGTATAGTATGGCGATATTGGAATGACACAGGTAACACAAACACGGACTGTACGGTGTATTAAGAAAAAATACATCGCTTAGGACGAGGTGTTAGGGTGGATCCTTAACTACTGAGAATACGACCCTTAGTTTCTCACACTTTATCTCTCACACTATCACACTCACACTTCCATACCGCCACTCACGGAAGCACCCACCAGCCAGGAATCATACTTTATCCTCTAAAATTACATCTGCTTTTATATCTATCACTCAAACTGTTCATCTACTCAAACTTATCCATCGCTCCTCATCTATCGATTCATCTACCTGTCGGTCTGTCTGTATGTCTGATTATTTGTCTCTGTATTTCTGTTCATATCTATTTATATCTGTATTAAAGTCAGTCTGCCTGTTTGTCTATCAACCCGTCTGTCTATCTGTTTATCTATCCATCCGTGTCCATCCAGCTATCTGTATCTATGTGTCTGTATCTATCTATCTACATCTATATCCCTCTATCTATATCTACATATATATCTGTCAATCTATCTGTCTACCTGTATTTATAAATCTGCATGTGTATATCTGTCATTTATATCTATCCAGCTGCCGATTTATCTGTCTAATTATTTGTCAGTCACTCATCATTCCCACCTACGTCACCTCACACAATGCCATTCACTCTCGCATCCCATCAATCACCCACATGAATTAATAGTTAGGTCAGCCATTACCCACACCACAATTACCCCCCCACTCGTAGCAACCTTCACCTACATATATATCACAATTAACACAGTTACCCTCCACCCGTGTAATTATTCTTTTATAAAATATATAATATCCATGCCATAATATATATCAACACATGCTGTCACACTTTACCCTAAATAATTTGTCACAACTTGTACAAGTATACACGTCCATATCGCCTCTCACCAAACTATCCACCATGCAAGTGTCATACATTCCTTTGGTTAATAATTCATACAGAGCTCCCTATATAATCATTCTCACACGTCATCACACACACACACACACATACACACACACACACACACACACACACACACACAAGCACACACACACTATTCGATTCATCAAGCACCCATTCACTCTAGACATACCAAAGGCTGCCTTAGAGATTTAACACAAGGCAAATAAATCATTTAACCCCTTGAGCATTGTGATATCTATTATGATATTTTTTTTGGCCTTTTGGCGACTCTCCTACTGATTATATATATATATATATATATATATATATATATATATATATATATATATATATATATATATATATATATATATATATATATATATATTATTTCCAGGCAAGTTTATATATTTAAATCCTGATTACTGCCTTAGAAATATCAGCCTTTTTATTCTTACGACCACCAGACGATTCTGTGCTACTTAAGGTTAGCCTTTTGTTGTCTAAATTTAAATACAGTTCCCATTAATCCCCTGATTGCGACAGATATTTCAAGTATTTTATTCTTGTTAGCGCTGTTCCATTCTGTTTATATCACGATTCTGTACTGTGCACAAATTAACCAGATCATACAACCCCCCTGGGGGTAGGGGGGTTTTTCAAGAATACTCCCCCAGTATCCCTGCTTGTCGTAAAAGGCGACTATAAGGGTTGACGGAGGGTTAGTGCCCCTCCCCGGAAAACAACTAACTAAAAAAACAAACAAGAAGCCTCGGACAAGGACTGACCAAACGTTGACGACCCAGGACCGGACAAAGGACTTGGTAATGTGTACATGGAATGTAAGAGGAGCGAATGATGAAGTGAAAGAGAGAGAGATTGTCCAGGTGCTTGAGGATGCGAAAGTGGATGTATGTGGAATAACTGAAACAAAATGGAGAGGAGAAAGTGTGAGAGAATGGGAGTATGGATGGGGTATATGTGCAGGAGTAGATGAGAATGAGAGGGCAAAGGAAGGAGTGTGTATAGTTGTGAGTAAAAGATGGAAGAAGAGCATAAGACAGTATGGATCAGTTGGGTCAAGGATTGTGTGAGTAAAGTTGAAAGTTGGAATACAAATGTGGGCGATTGTGTGTGTGTATGCGCCAACGCAAGATCGTGCTAGAAGAGCGGGAGAAGAGTTCTGGACAAATGTGGAAGTGTGCATGGAAAAGTTTGGAAGGAATGAGAGAGTGTTTTTGATTGGTGATATGAATGGTAAAGTTGGTAATGTGAAGGTGGATGGAATAGTTGGTGAGTGGGGTGTGCCTGCTGAGGTAGATGAGAATGGGAGTGCGTTAGTGGACATTTGTGCTGGGAGGGGGTTGGTAATAGCCAATACCCTCTTCAGGCATAAAATGATCCACAGGTATACATGGCGAGTGATGAGAAGGGTGGGTGGTGAACTGAATGAAAGGAAGGCAATGATTGATTATGTGTGTGTGGATGAAAGGATGCGAAGATGTGTAAAGGATGCAAGAGTGTATAGAGGTTGGGGGAGTGGACTTTCTGACCACTACTTTGTGGTGGCCAGAATTAGGATGCAAGTAAGATGGAGGATTAGAAGAAGGGAAAGACGAGAGGAAGGAGTAGTTGCAAGGAGAGTGGAAAGGATACAAGAGGATGAGAAAAAGGCAGAGTATAAGAGAGAAGTGGAGGAACGATTGGGCAAATATGAATTGGAGCAGATGGGAGACGTGGAAGGTGTGTGTAAGATATTTACAGAAGAAATATGTGCAGCATGTGATGTGGTGTGTGGAAGGAAGAGAAGACGGAGGGGGGTGCAAGGAACAGCATGGTGGAATGAAGAGGTGAAACAGGCAGTGGCACAAAAGAAGAAAGCATACAATGAATGGATGAGAAATAGGGGCGTGGAAGAAGTTGAGAGGCGGAAGAGAGAGTTATATGTGGAAAGGAAGAGAGAGGTGAAAAGATTAGTAAGAGAGAGTAAGAAGAGAGTGGATGAGGAATTTGGAAGGAATTTGAGTGTAAAGTGGAGGGACTGTAAGAAAATGTTCTGGAGAGAAGTGAAAAGAGTAAGACAGGGTGGAAGTGAAGTTAGCAGGGGAGTGAAAGATAAAAATGATAGATTACTAGTGGAGAAGGGAGAAAAAGTGAGCAGATGGAGAGAACACTTTAAGGAATTGTTGAACGTAGAGGATGGAAGTAATGCGAGTATAAGTGGCTGGGGAATGGCTGGGAGAACTAGGGAGGTGAGAAGACAGGAAGAAATCAGTAGGATAGAAGTTGTGGAAGCAATGAAGAAAGTTAAATCGGGGAAAGCCCCAGGAATTGATGGAGTGTGTGGTGAAATGCTGAAGCATGGGGGAGAGATAGTTGTAGAATGGATGTGGAAGATGTGCAGATTGGCCTGGGAGGAAGGTAGAGTCCCGGAGGATTGGAAGTCAGGTATAATTATTCCCTTGTACAAAGGAAAAGGGGAAAAAGAAGTGTGTGGTAATCATAGGGGCATTTGTCTTCTTAGTATAATAGGAAAAGTGTATGGTAGGATACTTATAGACAGAGTTAGAGAAAGAACAGAGAAATTAGTTGGGGAAGAACAGGGAGGCTTTAGGAAGGGAAGAGGTTGTGTAGATCAGATATTCATTCTTAGATCTTTAGTGGAAAAGTTTCTAGAGAAGGGAAAGAAGTTGTATGCGGCTTTCATGGATTTGGAGAAAGCATATGACAGGGTGGATAGACAAGGATTGTGGAAAGTGTTAAGAATATATGGAGTAGATGGGAAGTTGTTGAATGCTGTGAAGAGTATGTACGATGGTGCGAAGGCTGCAGTGCGTGTGGATGGTGAACTAAGTGAATTTTTCTCTTTGAAAGTTGGTTTGAAACAGGGATGTGTCATGTCTCCATGGTTGTTCAATCTGTACATGGATGGGGTAATAAAAGAGGTACAAGGTAGGGTAGTGGATGTTGGAGTGGCCCTGGTGAGAGAGGATAGTGTTTGGAAACTCCCTGTACTGTTGTTTGCAGATGATACTGTGTTGTTGAGTGAAGACGAAGGGGAGCTGCAAGGCTTGGTGGATGAGTTTGGGAGAGTGTGTAAGAAACGGAACCTAAAGGTGAATGTAGGGAAGAGTAAAATGATGGTCTTTGAGAGAGGTGAAGTCAGTGAATGTACAGCGAGGTTGGATGGTGAGGAATTGGAAAATGTGAGTACGTTTAAGTATTTGGGTAGTGTGATGAGTAAGGATGGAGGTTTGGAGGGTGAAGTGCTTGAAAGGGTACAGCAGGGAAGAAAGGTTGCTGGTTCCTTGAAAGCAGTGATAAGAAACAGGGAAGTGAGCATGGAAGTAAAAAAGTTACTACATGACAGTATTGTGATACCAACTCTAACATACGGAAGTGAAGCTTGGACATTGTTGGAAGGACACAAGTCAAGAGTGAGAGCAGTGGAAATGAGTTATTTAAGAGGAGCCTGTGGAGTCACGTGGAGAGACAGGCTGACGAATGAGGATATAAAGGAGCGTTGTGGTGTGGTTTGGATGTGATAGGAAGCGTTGTGAGGAACACACTGAGGTGGTTTGGCCATGTTGAGAGGATGGAGGGTGAAAGACTGACGAAGAGAGTGTATATGAGTAAGGTGGAGGGTGGAAGAGGGAGGGGGAGACCGATGATGAGATTGAGGGATGGGGTGGAGAGGTATATGAGAGAGGGGGGTGTGAGTTGGGAGCAGGGCAGTGAAATGGCGGGGGACAGGGCGACTTGGAGGCGATTTGTTTGTGGCCACCCCAAACGGGATTGAGGCGTCTGGCAATAGATAGATAGATACAACCCCGGACTGCAATCCGCTTTCTAAATTCAGGTAAATCCACACACACACACACACACACACACACACACACACACACACACACACACACACACACACACACACACACACACACACACACACACACACACACACACACACACACACACACACACACACACACACACACACACACACACACACACACACACACACACACACACCGTCTTTCAGGAATCATCACGAATCAAGTTCCACGTTGCATTATCTTACAGATTCGTAGCAGACAATCACCAACCATCTCACACCACCCAACCCACACCACACAACCCACACCATACAACACATATCAACCTTCTCACACCACCAAACCCACACCAATCAACTCACACCACCCAGCCTACACCACCCAACACACACCAAACATCTCACACCACCCAACCCACCTCGCACCCTCTCACACACCCACCGTCTTCTCCACACAGAGATACCATCCAACCACACGACTCCTTCACGCACTGTCTCACACACCCACATTCTCCCCCACACCTCACGTTTATCCTCACCTTTTCCCACATCCCCACACTCAAGCCCACTCCGGTGCACCCTCACATTCTCTCACCCTCAACGCAATACCATCCAGCCAAACACGACATAGTCCCATCTTACCGCCCCATTTCATCACACACACACACACACACACACATACACACACACACACACACATATACACACACACACACACACACACACACACACACACAGATATAGGACACGTTAGCTCTCTCGTCACACCACACATACCAACACTACCGACCCAGATAATCGACCAAAGACACATTTATCATGTACTACTGTCTGAGGTTGGCTGATAGACCGTCCGGTGATGACTGAAGCTGTTGAATTGTGAGGTACATTATACTCAAAAGTAGACATGGGAATATACTTCAAAGTAAAAATGGAAATTCAAAGCAAAAGGGTAACAAGACAGATAAAGTGTCGAAGGAGAATTATTTACCTTTGCACTACTTAAGGGAATCATCATTTGCTTGAAGATATCGAGCAACAATATATATTCTTCAAAGGAGGACTCAATGATCGTTTCTTTGCCCCCCCCCCCAAATGTCTGCAAAAATAGATAGTAGAAGACATGATATCTATTAAAGGTGACACTTTGACTACCACATTACCTAAGGACTTTTAAGATTCCATCGATGTTTACCTTAACTTCTTTAACAAGCAAATGATTAACTTTCAGAAGAAAACCCGGACATCCAATCTAGACTCGAGAAAATGAAATTATAATTGTATAAGACACAGATAAAAGAGAACAATTGAACACATACCTGACCAATGAATTTGAATATAATTTGGATGATGACCGCCTTTTTTTTTTTTTTTTTTTTTTGAGAAGCACTTTGTCCTTGAAAAGGAAAGCGGAAGTCATGAAACTTTCGAAAAACTTCCAAAAATATGTGAGAGAAGATACACTTCCCACCTAATTCCTGGGTACCACGCACACACACTTTTGACAATGACGGCAAGTACTTGATGGAGACGAATACTGTTCCTTAAAATTAAAAGCGAGAATCTGGTATTTGATCTTTGATCGATGTGCAAGTGAGAGAGAGAGAAAGAGAGAGAGAGAGAGAGAGAGAGAGAGAGAGAGAGACCCTGTGGTACAATGGTAAAGTGTGCGTTTTCATATACTGAAGAACGAGGGTTCGCGTCCCGCCAGGGTAATAAACTTTGGGAGCGTTCTTCTGGCCACTTACTGCTTGGCGGACATCAGGGGTGCTGTGGTTGAACCAGTGTCGCTTACTATAAAAAGTATGCTTGCACCCAGTCGGCTTGCGCGGGCCGATTACACTTGGTTCACAGACAACACACACATCCAAAGCCACTCCAACATTACAATTACACTTGCAAGCACTTCTCACCCTACATACAGTCTCTACCAGACAGCCTAAGCCACTGGGTAGAGATACATTGGCTGTATCGTCCCCACTTCGGTCGGGATAGGCCGGTCCTGCAGTGGACACTCAAGCGGCTGATGAGATGATATATATATATATATATATATATATATATATATATATATATATATATATATATATATATATATATATATATATATATATATATATATATATATATATATATATATATATATATATATATATATATATATTTATATATATATATATTATATATATTTATATATATATATTATATATATATATATATTTTATATATATATATATATATATATATATATATATATATATACATATATATATATATATATATATATATATATATATATATATATATATATATATATATATATATATATATATATATATATATATATATATATATATATATATATATATATATATATATATATATATATATATATATATATATATATATATATATATATATATATATATATATATATAAATAAGCAGACACCACGCACACATAGAAAAGCAGACACACAAAGGAGGCACAAGCACAAATGTATAGCAAATCACACACATATGAGAAGCAGACACATGGACACGTAGTGAAGCACACTCTCACACAAAAAATCAGATACACGCACACACACTCACAAAAACAGACACGCACTCACCCACAAAAGCAGACACACACACACACAAAAGCATACTTGCCACACAACCATAGAAAAGCACACACGCACACATGCAGAAAAGTAGACACATACACACACACATGCAGAAAAGTAGACACATACACACACACATATAGAAGAGCTTGAAGTCAGGCACACATATATAGAAAACAGACACCCATACCCACATACACATGAAGAGCAGACACACACGCGCACACATGTACGAAAGCAGGCACACACGGACACACATAAAAAAGCACACACACACACACACACACACACACACACACACACACACACACACACACACACACACACACACACATTCTTGAGGCCCACACTCACATTATCCGAGAACTCCCACTCTGACTGACACTGTTGTTGTAACGTGGCACGTTGTCAAACTGTACAGTATATACAGTATATAACAAAGGTAATACCCGGTAGTAAACGAAATCAATCACCTAAATACGTGGATCAAGTAGCTTCTCTGGAGTCCATTTTTATTGTCTTATCCTTTTCCCTTGCTCTCTTTTTCTTTTCCCTTCCCTTGTGCTAATTCTTCCTCAGCCCTCTTCTTCCTCCTCTCACACGTTTCTTAGTAACCCGTCCATTCCCTTCCCTTCCCTTTCCTTCCCTTAAAAAAATCTAACCTGGAATCTATTATCGTAAATTTATTGATCTGTAGTTGCTGACTGTAGATGATTTCATTCGTCTTTGTGGAGGTCTTAGGAAAGGAAGTGTTAAGTAAACGTATGATCTAAATACAATTATTTTAAAAGTCTCCCCTGCAGAGAGAGAGAGAGAGAGAGAGAGAAGGGGAGGGGAGGGGAGAACAAACGAAACAAAGATGTTGAAGAGATAACAGATGGGAGGAGAAAGAAAAAAGACAAAGGACATCTCTAATAACCGCACCCACCCCAACCGGTTCCACCATCCCAATACATCTCAAAAGGTGTCGCTTGATTTTCGCTATACCCTAGACGTACACCAGACGCAACACTCCAGACACACCACAGACACGCTACTGTGGATGTGGCAAAATTTATGGATAGGTGTGGCGCTCATAAAACTCTAAGGTTTGAACTTGTCTGATTTGACCCTCACGTAAAGAAATAAATGAATAATTTCAGCCGCTCAGAATTTGCCATATTTACAGAAGCACTACTGTATTTTGTGACCCAAGGTGAACGGCAACAAAGAATATAAATGGGAAGGAAACAGGAAAAGAAAGCCTATAGAATGAGAAACAAAGGGAGGTGAAGGAAAGGGAAGTTAAAGAAGATGAACAGAGGAAGAAAAAAAATGAATAAAAAAATTCCATACACCAAACTGCAGGTGTCTTTCTTTTACAATATATATATATATATATATATATATATATATATATATATATATATATATATATATATATATATATATATATATATATACATATATATATATATATATATATATATATATATATATATATATATATATATATATATATATATATATATATATATATATATATATATATATATATATAACAGTTGGACTTGAACAGCCGTAGGTTGAAGTTCGGGGAAAACTATTCTTGGGAAGCGAGTTCCAAAGAGATGCAGTTCGGGGAATAAAAGATTTCTGATAGATGGAAGTTCTGCAATATGGCAGTGTGACAGTCCAGTCATGAGTGCTACCAGATGCCCGTGTAGCACAGGGGAAGGCATGGGGAGGTGGCACAATGGATGCATCTTCGTCTGAGCATTTGCCATAAAAGTATCTGTAAAATAATGCAAGGGTGGCAACATTCCTTCTTACAAGTATGGCAGGTAGTTTATTCGTAATAGAAGGGTTATTAATCATTCTTACAGCTTTGTTCTGAACTGTATCCAGTTGTTTTAGAGCGACCTCTCCACATCCATTCCACAAGAGTGAGCAATATTCCATCTGAGAGTGGCCATGTCTCTTACAAA
Source organism: Coenobita brevimanus (assembly GCF_032717465.1). Taxonomy (NCBI): domain Eukaryota; kingdom Metazoa; phylum Arthropoda; class Malacostraca; order Decapoda; family Coenobitidae; genus Coenobita; species Coenobita brevimanus. The sequence goes on from NC_137034.1 coordinate 14,209,486, forward strand.
CTATGGCTAATTGCTCATCAGTGTAGAAGTTAATGATTCTGCACAATGATCCAAGTTTCTTTGAAGTGGTTTTGGCTATAAAATATGAGAGGTCCAGCTGAGGGTATTGTTAAGTGAAACACTATCAATTTCTATACTTTTAGAGATGGAATATGAATAGCACTGAAGGTATTATAGGAATCAGGCAACACTGGTTTATTAGTAAATTGTATATATTGGGTTTTAAAAGCATTAAATGATACAGTGTTATTTTGTTCCCATTCCGTGGGCTAGAGATATTAAACTTTGTGAATGGTTATTTGAATGTCAGTGAACTGTTAAGCGTTAAGTCATCTGCATATGAGTGGATGGGATTATGGGTGGCGGATGAGAGATCATAATATGGTTTAGGAATTGGGTTGGAGCTAGTAATGATCCTTGAGGCACGCCGGCGTTAATCTTGTGGAAATTGGAATATACATCATCTACTTTTACTATTATTTCTCTGTCGCTGAGATGTGAGGAGTCAGTGAAACAAAAAATGATAGGCCATAGCAAGGGAGTCTGGTTAGCAGGGAACGGTGCCACAGTCTGTCACAAGCTTTAGAAATATCAAGGGCTACTGCATGCGTTTCTCCATGTTGATCAATTGACTGATGTATGGTATGAGTCAAGAGACTGAGTATGTCAACAGTGGATCTTTCGTGGCGAAAATCATACTGTCACTAATTAAGCTTTTGGATTCAAGATGTTTTATAATATATATATAAACTACAGTCTCAAATACTTTATCAAGAGAAGATGTGATAGCTGTTGGTCTGTAATCAGAGGGGCCAGAGGAACTTCTCTTCTTTGGAGCTGAGTGGATATTGGCTTCCTTTCAAGAATTAGAGTATGAACAAGTACGTATGCATAATCTGGATAAGTTATCTAGAACAGGATCATGTTCTGGGGAACAGTATTTCAACACAATTGAAGGTGTTCCATTTGGACCTGGAGTTTTGTTGGTTGGTAAATTGTCTAGGATGGATTTTACGTATTTAGTCTGTATCTTGTATCTTAAGTGGGGTAATTTCGGGAGAGTCACGTTCTAGTACAGGAACGTTCTGACTGACTCCCTCTAAGGCAGGATTTCTGGCAGTTGTAAAGGCAATGATGTTCGTTATTCCACGCAGGTCACTTATTGTGTCAGAATTTCCACATCAAGTGATTTTATTATTTCTCAAACGATATTGCGTTGAACCTCTTTTTTTTTTTTTTTTTTCAATTATCTTCAACCATTCCGAACTAAGATTAGAAACACTCTGAAAAGAATAAGTCTGAATATAATAATAATAATAATAATAATAATAATAATAATAATAATAATAATAATAGTAATAATAATAATAATAATAATAATAATAATAATAATAATAATAATAGTAATTATTATTATTATTATTATTATTATTATAAAAATAACCACCAACAATAATATTATCTGTAATAAGTGTTCACAACAACAACTAGACAGCACTCAGAAAGCGCATACCTCCGCCAATGCCATTGCCATTAAAAATGATCCGGATCCGGATCCTTGGAGATAAGATCCGATCCAGATCCGACCCAAAATTTATTCTGTCCTTCTTAGTCGATGGTTCACCCTTCCACAATATTTCACTGAAATTCATTGAGAACTTTTGGAGACATTGTGCGGGATATTTCGGATCCGGCCCAAAATTTAATCGCATCTTCCTTGTCCCGTGGCCCACTCTTCCACAAAATTTCATTGAAATTAAATGAGAACTTTTGAAGAAATCGTCTGGACAAACAGACATACAGAAAAACACAGGAGAATACATAACCTCTTCCAACTTCGATGGCGGAGGCAACAACAACAATAAGAACAAAAAACTAAAACAACAACACTAACAACAATAATAATACGGTAATAATAATAATAATAATAATAATAATAATAATAAATCTGAAAACAAATAATTTCATCTGGAATGAGCTTGATTTTAGGCAACCGTAATGAAGAACATGGATGAGTAGGTAACCAGGCTAGGCCAGGGCCATCTTCATACATGGATATGGCCCTGGCTACGCTCCTTGTGGCACTGAGTAAATGAATATTCCTACAGCTTTCTGAAAATTCACACCTATGTTTTGATGGACCCCTCGTCGGGTAAGTAAGCTTCATTGCACCTCATCATTAGCGATTTAATTTTGGAATTGACTAGTTAAAATTATTTAGTAAGTTGTTTATGAAGATTATGGCCATGTTTGAAGGATTTTTATAATGCAAAAAGGAGAGTAAGGCGTAAAAACGAAATAATCAGTTTAGGAAAAGGTGTTAGGGAGCTTCCTTACCTGACGAGAATAGGGGCAAAGGTTTAATCTTCAGTCAGAAATGTACTTTTAAAAGTTAATGAAAGAAATGACACAGGAAAGTAGGAGAGAGTGACTGTGATTGTGAGGAATGGAGGCTGTTGGAAGCCATTTAGTCGAGATCAATAGATAGATGGATGGATGGATGGATGGATAAGTAGGTAAGTAGATATTTAGACAGAGAAAATGGCTGGGCATTCACTGTTATATATTGCTTGTTATGTCCCTTCAGTGAGATGGCGTTCTTAAAGACGATAAGAATTTTTCTACTATGACCAGAGGATACTGTAGTGTTTTTACTCTAACTTGGCCCAGATTTTTGTACTTTTGCAGCTTATTTCACGTAGCTCGGTGGCAGAAAGACAGTACTACAGCTCCACATCCTTATAACAGCACGGCTTGACAAGGATCATTTTCTAGTAATAATCTTTTGTTACAACGCAGCATTCAAGGTGGAGAGATACAGTTTTAGGCCAAGTTAGAGTAAAAATGGTATAGTCAGCTTTGGACAAACCTCTCGTAGTAACAGGTTTAGAAAAAACAGTATTGGCTTTGAGTGGAAGATGTAGCTTTATCCTGTTCTCGCTGCCGTCAAACGACAAAATTAACCTTAGAACAAAGTGAAGAAACACGATTATTTAAAAAAAATAATGACATTTTTTATATGTTAGTCTCTCTACCAGCAAAAGATGACATTTATTTTGGGGAGATAATTTCACACATTGAAGGATTTAAGTTTCATTCCAGCAAGTCATTTGTGTCTTATTAGGTTATATTATTTAACTGAAAGAATTCGTAGTAGTAAATTAAATAGAAGTGTATTAGAAAAAAAAAAAATCATCGAAACAAGTGGAGGAATTAGATGAACGATGAAGGAAAAAGGAGACACAAGACTACTCGTCATCTGTGAGCCAGGTAGACTGTAATAATACCGTGAGATGAGAACTTGACTGTTATGTATCCATCCTGGATGACTCCCAATGCTGGTTGAGTGACATGTGAACTAATGTTGTGGTTCTAAACAACTTTTGTTAATATCTTTTCCTTCTAAAATCAATACTTTCTGATATTTGAGTTTTCGACACAGACACATATGCTTTTCCTACAAAAATAACGACCATTGACTTCGTCTACCTGGCTAAAAAGCTTTAAATTTGTACTGTGCAAAAGTCAGTGACAGTTTTAATCGACGTGGAGGAAGGAGGAACGGATAAAAGCTGAGAAGAATACGTTGCATAAATATAATGAGATTTAAAGTTAATTTCACGAGAAAATAAGAAACTCTGATTGATATATATGGAAATAAAATCCTGAAGATACGGAAAATGTAAGAATCTGTAAAGGATAGTTAATAAAAATCAAAATCAGAGTCTGTGAAGACCAAAAATTAAGTTGCACTTATTAATAAACTTCACACACACACACACACACACACACACACACACACACACACACACACACACACACACACACACACACACACACACACACACACACACACACACACACAGAATGTGTATGTGTGTGTGTGCGTGAGAGAGAGAGAGAGAGAGAGAGAGAGAGAGAGAGAGAGAGAGGTAGGAACAGAAGAAAGGCTGGTAAGTGGAAAGAAAGAGAGAGAAAGGGAGAGAGAGAGAGCCTGGAGAAGGTGGGACGTGAGTAGGGGTAAGTGGGTGTTGGGCAGAGGATTTATAAGGTAAGTGGGTGAGTGAGAGTGGGTATTTTGTGATGCAAATTGGGTGGGAGAGAGACGCAGTGGGGTAAGCGAGATACGGTGCAGAGGAGGGGGATGGGGAGGGAGGGGAGGGGATAGGGAGGGGGGAGGGGATGGGGAGGGGCAAGGGAGGATGAGAGGGGACAGGGAGGGGCAAGAGAGGAGGAGAGGGGATGGGGAGGAGAAGGAGTGGGATTAAGAAGAGGAAAGAGGGTGAGAGAAGAGGATGGGGGATTGGAAATATTAGGGGAGAGGGTAAGGAGGGGAGAAAAGGAGTGGAGAGGGGAGGGGGGAGGGGATAGAGAATAGGAGCAGGGGGATCAGGAAGGGAAAAGAGGGTAGGGGATGGATGGGGGATGGGAAGGAATGGAGGAGAGGGGATGGGGAGGAAGAAAAGGGTGGGAGTGGGGAAAGAGAGTAAGGGAGGGGTTGAGGAGGGGAAACAGGGAAGGAGATGGTTGGACGAGGGGAAAAAAAGCATAGGAGATGGGTGGGGGAGGAGAATGAGGGCAGGAGAAGGGGGTGAGCTGGGGAATGAGAGTAGAAGGGTCGGGGAGGGGAGGGAGAGTAGGAGAGGGGTAAGGTGGAAGGCGAAGGGTTGGGGAAGGGAAGGAGGGTTGGGAAGGGAGGTAGGGGAGGGGAGAGAGAATAGGAACAAGGTTGGAGAGGAAAAGGAGGAGGTGGGAGTGGGAGGAGAAAAAGAAGAGGGTAGGAGAGGGGTAGGAGAGGGGAAAAGAGGGAGGAGAGAAGATGGAGAGGGGAAAGGAGGGAGGAGAGGAGATGGAGAGGGAAAAGAGGATGGGAGAGAGGGATGGGGAGGAGAAATAGCGGAAGGGAGGGATTGGGTTGGTGAGGAACTTGAGTGGGTGATTGACAGAGAAATGTAGTGATGTAGACAGAAAAATAAGGTGTAGAACTACAGCCTATCGAGTACACGAGGAACAATGAGACAGATTTTCTCTCTCTCTCTCTCTCTCTCTCTCTCTAAGGCTGGGTCGGTCCCTGGAATGCAACACAAAACCATCAATTTACATCCTGGGTGAGCAAGAACCTAATCTAGTTTTCAATATATTATTTAAAATATTAAGTTAACTGTACTTTTCCAGCCTGTTTTATAATCTTCATCGAATGCCTGAGAGAGAAATCTGTGAATTAATAGGAATTAAAGAGACAACAGTCCGTTTTTTTTTTTTTATGGATCTCGAGGACGGGTTCATCATACTTTTGCTCAGTCCTGACGATATTTTGTTGTTATTATTATTATCATTATTATTATTATTATTATTATTATTATTATTACTACTACTACTACTACTACTATTATTATTATTATGATGATGATGATGATGATGATGATGATGATGATGATTTTTATTATTATTATTATTATGTCCAGACATTACGAAGGTACGGTTTGGATATAGGCTTCACTGGCCTCTTTACTGGTGCTGGATAGGGGGCTCTTGGTACTTTGGCACTGATACAATCAGGTGACTGGTTGTACAAACGCTCCTCTTCTCCCTCCCCATCCCCCTAATATGGGATGGTGGACTGAGGGAGGTGGACAGTTTCAACCTGCAGTCTACTAGGGTCACATTCAGATAAACATGAGGTTAGAATCACTACCATCCCTTCATTGCAAGAGCTCCGCATAAAACTGATTAAAATCGCCAGGAAGATGCAAGGATGAGCGAACGATGTAAGCAACCAAGATTAAGGGGTTAAGGACATGAATGACAGCAGAGCGTACGGGTGTATAGAACTGAATCGCAAAATAGTAAAGTCATAAATGAAATATTGGCAAAATATATATAAACCTCAAAATAATAGACATGAGCAACAGTAAACTACGGATACCTTAAACAGAAGGAAGTCTGTTTTTTCCATTGAGACTAAAATATAAACTAAATCAAGGAAATAAACATCAGGAAAAAAACAGATGAACGAATACTGAACTAAAAGAAAGCAAGTAAGAAAAGTTTTTGGTAGAGCAATCAAGTGCAATAAATTTTCAGTGCATGAATGAGAACCAATAAAGGGGCAAAATAAATGGAAGAAAAGAAGAAGAAACAAAGAAGAAGAGGGAAAGAACTAGCTGAGATTATAGGAAATGATGAAGTATTTTTTTATATGATGAAAAAAGATGAGATATAAAGGAATAAAGAAAAATGGATATTGAAAATAACTGCACATTAAGAAAAAAAAATTAGTGCTTTAGAATAAGTAAATTTGCTACAGATTTTGAGCTTTCGAAGGATTAATATTTAATGCAGTATGAGAGAGAGAGAGAGAGAGAGAGAGAGAGAGAGAGAGAGAGAGAGAGAGAGAGAGAGATCTAAGCCTCGTCATAAAGGATATCCAAGCTTTGTAAATTGATTCCAAGCTTTATAAACGTGATCCAGGCCTTATAATAAGGATCCAAGCTATATAATGAGGATCCAAGCTTTTTAAAGGGGATTCAGGCTTTATAAATGGGTTCCAAGCTTATCAGAAAGGAAATCGTTGTAGTGAAGGGACTGGATAGTCTCCATTTGCTTCTTTCATTTCGGTAACATTTCACTTTTAATCCTGCCGCCTCAGACGATTTTTATTTAACTTGTGGCTGACCTCGCAATGTAAAAGGGTTAAGGATTTCAGAAGGAGGAGGAGGAGGAGGGAGAAGAAGAGGAAGAGGAAGAAGAAATGTTCCTACATAGGGAAATTTTCTTTTAATTGAGCAGACTCAAAGCCGGACTGATTTTTTTGTATCTTCGCTCGGGAAAGAAAACAGAATCTTTTCTATGTATGTACGTATAGTGAATCCATCCGATACGGTTACTGAAAACTGGAAATAAAGAGAGTATTGTCAAAACTTTTCATCCTTTTCAAATATGTAAATAGCAGTGAGTCCGATGCATTTTTTTTTTTTTTTTTCCGACTGTAAATATCATGTGTCTGTCATCAGAACGCTGTGTATTAGAGCGGAGTTATGTGGTGTGATATGGAGTTGTGGCTTGTGGTACAGTGTGGTGTGAAGTTGTGTGGTATGGTATGGTGCAATGTGGTGTGGAGTTGTGTGATGTGGTATGGTGTAATGAGTTGTGGGGTGTGGTTTGGTGCAGTGTGGAGTTTTGTGATAAGGTGGTGCTTTGTGGGGTGGTGGAAAGAGGATGGTATTCATAGCGATAGTGACTGAAACACGTAACAATGTTGTATGTTAGGCAACGTGGTGAAAAGGTGGTAATTTGGTGTGGATGGGATGGTGTGGTGTGTCAGAGAGATAGACAGATCGGTAGGAAGATAGATAGATAGACAGATGCACAGAGAGAGAGAGAGAGAGAATAAACATTTCATGAGAGCTAGTTTGAATCAGAAAGAAAATGTACGAATATAAAGAAAGGGGAAGAAGAAAAGTAATGTAGTGTTAGGGTGATGCTTATTGTTTTGATGTGATGTGGTGTGGTGTGGTGTGGTGTGGTGTGGTGTGGTTTGATGTGGTGTGGTGCTGTGATAGAGAAATGTGGTGATGGTATATGTATGCGGGAGGCGACGTGTGGTGAAGGGCAGGAAATGAATATTTACAATGATTAGAAGATTTAATACTGTGGCTTGGTAAATGTGGCTTAAGAGAGAGAGAGAGAGGGGGGGGGTGAGGAAAAAGCAGTTTGGTGAAGAAGAATGGAGGAAAATAGATTACAGGGTGAACAAAACAGGAAAAAGATATATATAAACTAAGCAGAGAAATCAGAGCCAAAGAACTAAAGGATAGATAAAGGAGAAGGATATGACAAATAAAGAGAGAAGAGGAGTAGGAGGAAAGGAAGAGGGAAGAGAAGAAACAAGACAAAAGGAAAGAGACAAAATGAGAGAAAGAGGGGAAAGAAGGGAAAAGAGGAAAATGAATAAAGAAAAAGGAGAAAGAGGAGAGAAAGAGGCAAAAGAAGTGAAAAGAGGAAAAGAAGAAAGCAGAGAAAGAGGAGAGAAAGAGGGAAAGGGGAGAGAAAAGGGCGAAATGAAGCAGAAAATGAGAGAAGAAAAGGAGACAAGAAGAAAAGAGAACAAAAGGGGGGCAAAGAAGAAGAAGAGGGAGTAAGGAGAGGGGAAGAAGAGGGAAGAAAAGGATTTTAAAGAGAGGGAAAAAATGACGAGAAAAAACAAAGGAGGAATAGGAGGAGAAAAAGAGGAAAGAAAAGGAGGAGAAAAGAGGGAAAGGGATGAGAAGAAAAGGGAAGAAAGGGAGGAAAAGAGGGAAGAAAAGGAGAAGAAAAGAGGGGGAAAGGTGGAGAAAAAGAGGGAAGAAAAGAGAGGAGAAAAAGAGGGAAGAAAATGAGGAGAAAGAGAGCGAACTATAGGAGGAAAAAAAAGGAAAGAGAGGGAAAAAGAGGGAGGAAAAGGAGAAAAACAGGGAAGAAAAGGAGGAGAAAAGACTGAAAAGGAGGAGAAAAAGAGGGAAGAAAGGAAGAGAAAAGAAAGAAGACAAGGTGAAGAAAATAGGAAAGAGAAGGATGTGGAAAGAGGTACCATGAGAGGGATCCAAGCCTCTTGAAGGGCCTAAATGACGGGGAGAGAGAGAGAGAGAGAGAGACTGTACATTTGATGAATGCTGAAATGAAGGAGGGGTAGAAAGAAGAGAACGTAGCCCGGGATGAGAGGAATGAAAAATCTAGAGAAGAAATGAATAACAAAACGAAGAGATAAATTTGATGAAGGGTGGACTGGAGGAGCAAGAGAAACAACATCTATAATGAGATGTGAAAGAGGAAATGTTTATATGAAACGATGAACGAATACATATAAGACTTAGGCTTGGAGAGAGAGAGAGAGAGAGAGAGAGAGAGAGAGAGAGAAGCATTTTTTTTGGAGAAAGGATGAACATAGGTAAAAGAAATGAGAGAAGAATATCAGAGCAGAAGAAAAAAATATGAAAACTGGAGGTAAAGGAATTTTTGATAAATGATTGGAATGAACAACGGTGGAAAAAAAACGTTAAGGATAGGAAAACGGGAGGGACGAAAAGATATGAATATAGGAAAAAAAATAGCACCAGAAGATGACAAGTATTTCATTAAGTATAAGTTAGAGACTAAGGAATATGATGGAGAGAGAGAGAGAGAGAGAGAGAGAGAGAGAGAATGTCACTACCTGGTTCCCAATTGTCCATTACTCCCCTCGCCCACTGATTTCCCCTCTTGATTCCTGCCATTCCCGTTCCAGTCATTCTCATTCCAGTTATTTTCATTCCAGCCATTCCCATTCCAGTCCACATTCCAGTCGTTCCCTTTCCAGTCATTCCTGTTCCAGACATTTACATTCCAGTCCATTCCAGTCCACTGGGTGCTGCCTTGTTGTGGTGGTATTGATATAATAAAAGCCAAAGCATTCGCCCATGAATGCGTGTTGCTCGCCATCACTATAATCTAGATCAGTAAACCTCTTGCAGACTGAGGCATGTCATCGCAGCTTCGTTAAATCGAAAAAAATAGTCTTGGTATTTTGTTGTTTACTCATAAGTTAAATATAACACCAGTATTCTGAAGCCTGAAGTCAAGGGTATTGTGCTGGCGAAAGTCATGGAGTATAAGAGGCCTTTGAATAGATTTCTAATAGTTACCTATTAAATAGTCGTTCTCTTCGTTGAGGTGACGAAAGGAAATGGTGAGTAATAGCAAACTAAAAGAAAAAGTTCGAGGGTATTTCTTACAAAATTTTCTGGCGATCGGAGGATTATCGTTGCAGATTTGCCAGAATTATTAACAAACAAGGCATATATCCCTGGATACTGGCCACAAAGTTTTGATACAATATGCTTAATTGCTTTTGAGATATTTTGTTAACAACCGAACACACAGACGCAGGCTATTACATTATCATCTTGCTTGGTGAGTGATAACCAGGTGGCTCAGCTGCCTGGTTATACATATGTTCCTTTACTACTTCCCTATCTCTCAGTGGGAGTATGGTGGACTCCAGGGCCCATATTCTTGTCATTTAAGGAAGTGTTTTAATCCCTTTTTCTAAGTGATATGTTTTCCTTATTACGTCTTAATGCCATCCTCTGTGTTGCATAACTCTTTCCAGGATCTCCAGACTCTTCATAACGTACTGTACAAAAGAATTTTAATCAGCTATATCCAAAACTGGCTTGCTAAGGAAGAGGTGTTAAGAAGCTTCCTTACTCGACGAGGATATGGACTCAGAAGGGTTATTTTAATCCTGTAGTTCACTGGGTTCATGATTCACATGAACCTGGAGCAATAACGTCTCATTACTATCAATCCAAATTTCTCACTCATGTCCTTCCCATTCCTTTCATTATCTGATAAATGTTTGTCCTTTCTAATGGTTATTTGTTTTCACGTAAATTGATTCATTTATCTCTCGGCTTCATTACCATAATTCATTAACTTTAACTTTATGGGTATTATAGTCCTTTTGCAGCATATTTCACATAGCACAGTGGCAGAATAATACAGTAGTACGGCTCTACATCCTTCCCCTGGCACTTGCTCGTAGCTGACACCATATTCCATGTTGATATATTATTACAGTCCAGTGTGCAAGATGGAGAGATGGCAACCTTAAGCCTAGTTAAAGTTAATTCAGTAAACACCTCCTCTTTGCTATCCTTACCTTATTCTTTAACCCGCCCCGTCCCGACCACTTTTCGACCACTGGTACCCCCCAATCCCGACCATTTTTCGACCCTTTTTTTTTTTTGCTTAAACTTTCGCTTTTGGTCAGAAACAATGGTCAGTGGCAAAGAAATTGGTCCCCGGGGTCCCTAATTACCTTAACCAGGTATGCCTTGGTCCCACCTGGCCCCGTGTTCTCCCTAGGCGGTCTGAGCCTCAAACGTTTTCTATGGTATTATAAGTCTGGGAAACCAATGAAAGTAAGTAGAAATGTATTTATTACTAACATAAAAACATGTGATAAAAGAGTATATTGGATTTTATACAAAAATAGAGCAGAAATAAGCATTGTACCATCGTGCGAAACGAGCAAAATCGGCCAACTTGGTCACGATGAATCTCTAACATTCTAAAATCATGATACATATAATTTTTTTTACTTACATAATACTTCTACAATAACATTATACCATTTTACATTTTATTGAACTGTTTTTACGTATTCACAGGCCTTTTGATAACATTTAGCGTAATGTTAGCGCTTATTTACGTAGTGAGTGAACTCGCTGTGACTGTTGTTTCAACTCGTATTGCGTTTTTTCTACTTACATAATACTTTTCTAATATTATTATACACTTTTCAACTTTATAGAACTGTTTTGAGATAATTTCAGGCCTTACGTAAATATATAGCGTAATAATAGCGCTTAATAACACACACGGTGAAGTCGCCATGACAACTATTTCAATTACAACCTATTTTTGTACTTATATAATAATTCTCCACTAACATTGCACATATTTACACTTGATATAATTGATATCACATAATTTCTGAACTTACGATGGAACTGAGCGTCATATTTGCGCTGTTACATTTACACAGGGAGTGTTATCGCGATATCATTTGTTTCATCTTACACTAGTATTCAACTTATAAAATACCTTACTACTAACATTACAACATCTTCCACTGTATATAATTCCTATCACATACTTACTGACCAGAATGTGGGTGTACTCGTGACATCAATTATTACAACTTACACTATTGTTCAAGTTATACGTTTTATTCATGCTAACATTACACCCGTTTCCACTTTATTTCCTTGCTATCATATATTTACTGACCAGATTTACACAGTGGGTGTAGTTTTGATAACAATTCTTTCCACTTACACTAATTCTCAACTTATACATTACTTTTCTTAAAAAATAACACCCGTTTCAACTTTATATTTGACTTAGCACCTACTGACTGGCCTTACCATTATCATGAGCGTCATTTCGCCTTCCCACACAGTTTCAGTAGTGTAGGAAATTATGATACTCCTTGAAACAAGGCTGAAGGCACAACGCAACATTGCACTCGACACACTCGTATCTTGTGTCTTTTCTCTGAGTGGATGGTCTGACTGTCGAGTGCCTACATACATGGCAGCGACGCTGGGGTTTACGACGGTTTGGTTCGGAAGGGATTGCGCTGGGATAGTGGCGTCCTGCAAGACGTAGGGGAGTCTGAGCAGCCATGGGGGTGTGGGTGTGGTGTGTGGGTCTGTCCTAGGCATGCTTGGCGGTTATTTCACGTGCCAGCTCCCTCACAAACCCCTCAAAGGTCTCGGATACTCCGGTGGTCATTGTGTGCAGGTAGTGGGCGTTCAGGACCGTGATGTCGAGCAAGTGGAAAAAGAGTTTTTTGTACCACTTCATTGTGGTCCTGGCACAGTCAACACTTGAAATCATCGAGTCTGACTGATCAACTTGCCTCATGTTCAGATTATAGGCAAGTACAGACTCTGGTTTCCATACGTTGCGCCTCCTCTCGCTACGGTGATCCACGGAGTCTGTGCGGTGCATCAGGGGGCTGTGAACAGTTGATAGGAGGCAAACTTCCCTGTTGTGGTTCCACAGGGTTGCAAGGATGTTATTGGCCTGGAAGAAAACCACCTCGTTCTTGTCAAGTTTCCTCCCTATCTTGACCATATGGCGACGGTTTCTCTTGACTGTACCACAGACTCCGGTGTCGTGTTGGTGGAGGAACCTAGCGAGAAGAGGGCTAGTGTACCAGTTGTCCAGGTACAACACATGACCATGATGAAGGTACTCTTCTATCATTGTCTTCACCATGGCCCCAGAGAGTCCTATACTCCGATCTTCTATTATATCTGTCTGTGCGCCCATGTACAAGACTATGTCTTGCACATAACCAGTCTTACAGTCACACATAACAAAGATCTTGAACCCGAAACGGTGTCTCTTGCTGGGTATGTACTGCCTAAAGGAAATATTGCCTCTCCACAACACAAGACTCTCGTCTATGACGAGGTCTCTGTAGGGATAAAATGAGGAGCGGAACATTTCCCGTAAATGATCAAATACCAGCCTAATTCTCCTCATTTTATCGGTGTTATTTGCATTGGCTGGATCATCTGCATCAAAAAAGTGGAGGCGGCCGAGAATATACTGAAATCGGTTACGACTCATCACCTTTCCAAAGAAAGGTGTGAGGATGATTGTGTCAGTTGTCCAGTAGGCAGGAATTTGGTTTTTCCTTACCACATCCATCAAGATAACCAGGGCCAAAAATAGGAACATCTCTGAAATAGTCACGGGATAGTCATACTGTTGGGAATGCCTTCTCGTGGTTCCCAAACGTTCACTTTCACGGTGCTGTGATTATGAAAAAATATTAGTTTGTTCAACTATGCGCCCCACAAACGCCTCACCAAAGAACAAGTGGAAAAAATCCACCCATGACGAACCTGCATTTACACCTGGAGCTGTGCAACCTGACCGCCACTCCTCAGTGAAAGGGTGAATGATGGGAGTAAAATTACTCCCATCTTCCCAGTTCCACGTGACACCACCGTCTCCAGCCACGTCACCATCGTCCCCTTCGTCTGGGTGGGGAGGTGAGGGTGGTGGGGGAGGTTGGGGAGGTGGAGAGCGGCACCTCTCATCACTCGCACTTCTCTTCCCTCTCCCTTTTCCTTTACCCTTTCCCTTCCCTTTCTTTCCTTTCCCCACATCCTGGGGCTGTAGGGAGGAAGTTTGGGAATATTCAGGGGCGAAAGAAGTGCTGGGGAGTGACTCAACCTCCTCTCCCCTAGGCCTACGAGCACCACGTGCTCATGCTGCCTCCCTCACACCACTTGCCCCTTCACCCCGCACTACCCCCACACCACTCTCACTTTCACCCCGCGCTGCCGCCACAACACTTTCCCTTTCTCCCAGCAATCCCACCACACCACTTGCCACTTCCCCAGACAAAGTACTTTCACCATACCTTATGTGTCGTCTCGCCCCACCTTCTGATCCTCGTGGTGATATTTTCTCTTTTCCCAACCACACGGCGATATCACGTCCTAAGCCTCCGTCATCCTCATCGTCCTCATCCTCGTCCTCATCAGATTCGGGATGGAGAGATAGCTGTGCACGTGGTTGGGGAGCAGGCTGGCCTTCCCTTGCCTTACGGTATGTCACATACCGCGTTTTTCGGGGCGAAGGGACCTCCTCATCACTGCTACATATTTCTTCCTCTGGCTGGACGTAATCGCGATCCACCACATCATCATCGAGTGGAGAATCACTGTCTCCAGTGAAGACTTCCAGGACGGATGCGATTTCCTCGTCTGAGAGACCTTTCCGCGCCATGTCTGACCTGGGTCACTGCTAGCAGGTGAGTGACCGAGACAAGGGCGAGCGTGGGTCACGCAGGGTCTAGGACGCTGCCCGCCTGGCGACAGGTAGGGGGAGGCTTGGGTACGTGGGCGAATCGAAAGTCTCGCGCAAATTTTGAAAATTGTGGAAATTATGAACCTTGCAATTGCAGGACGTTGAAGTACGTCGACGGGATAAGCTGTGACATAACGTGAGGACGTAGAAGTACGTCGACGGGACGCCGCGGGTTAATTTGTGTCATACAGTACCATTTAGAAGGAGTAACTGGCAAATATGGGCCAAATAGTCTACAATAGGTAGTTTTGTTTCCACGGCCTTATGCTCCTTGATTGCCAGACCCTAGAAATGCCTTTATCACCGAGTTACTAATTGGTCACTGTGAAATTGACCCTTTGCATCCCCATAGACCCTAGAGGATAGTTACAGAGGCCTTCCTTTAGATGATTCCTAGAGACTTAAGCCATATTCACAGAGATTCTTAAGTTGATTTTTTAATGAATACTGATTCCTTAAATCAAGCTACCAAATGGTCTAGTTGTTTGTCCTATGGTGAAACTGCTGTCATCTGTTGCCTATACAGCTGTCTACTCAATTTCTTATCCTTATTACTGATGCCGGTGTGTGTGTGTGTGTGTGTGTGTGTGTGTGTGTGTGTGTGTGTGTGTTTCCGTTTTACTTAGGTCATTTTATTTGTCAATACAGGTATATATTTGTCTGCCAGTGCCAATACATCCATGGTTTGGCTATCTGTTTTCTTTGTCCTTTTACTTATTTATTTCCCTCCCTCTTTGTCTGTGTCTGTCTGTCTTTATATTCCTTTCATTGTCTTTATTCAAGTATTTTCTTTCAGTCTTTATTTATATATATTTATCCATCTTCCTATCTATCCATCTGTATGTCCATCTATCGTTTAATCTACACTTATTCAAAATATACATATTGTACAATACCTATCCATACTACCTTCTTACATGCCTACCTCAAATTTGTACACACTACCGACAGATCTATCTACCTATGTAGCATGATAACTATGTACCTGCCTACCTACATACCTGACTGGCACGATTACTGTCTACCTACCTACCTACGAGTTATTCTAATTCCGTACCGTCCGACCAGCGACCTCTTTTTCCGACGTTAATTATAATTCTGTCAAGTAATAATTTATCGTTATGACAGCTGGCCTCATTTGTCTATAATAATTGTTACCTTTGACCCCTAGTGTCATCATTTATTTTTTTTTAACTTTTCTATCATCATTCAGGGCTTGTGTGAAACTCTCTCTCTCTCTCTCTCTCTCTCTCTCTTTGTTACTCAGTCTAATAGTTTCATCCATTACTAGCTCTTCCATCTGTGTGTGTGTGTGTGTGTGTGTGTGTGTGTGTGTGTGTGTGTTCCAATACACTCGCTAGCTCCATGCGATTTCCTATAATTTTGGAACGATTTTTGGAACTGTAAGGTTTGGAATTGATTAACTCCTCAGATACGAGAGCTATTTTCTGACCTAAATAAATCGTCCGGCGGCAGCAAGAACATATTACCTTAAGACATTACCAGAGCAACAGTTAATTCTTCGCCGCGTATACAGACTGCCCCTTCCTGTCCCGCCACCATCATCTTAACCAAGGATACTGCCCCTCCCTACCCCACCACCACCACCACCACCACCATCTTAACCAAGTATACTGCCCCTCCCTGCCCCACCACCACCACCACCACCATCTTAACAAAGTATACTGCCACTCCCTGCCCCACCACCAACACCACCATCATCTTAACCAGGTATACTGCCCCTCCCTGCCCCACCACCAACAACACCACCACCACCATCTTAACCAAGTATACTGCCCCACCACCACCACCACCACCACCATCATCTTACCAAGTATACTGCCCCTCCCTGCCCCCCCACCACCACCACTACCACCACCACCACCACCATCTTAACCAAGTATTCTGCCCCTCCCTGCCCCCCCACCACCACCAACACCATCTTAACCAAGTATACTGTCCCTCCCTTATCCACCACCACCACAACCACCACCACCATCTTAACCAAGTATACTGCCCCTCCCTGCCCCACCACCACTACCATCACCACCACCACCACCATCATCTTAACCAAGTAAACTGCCCCTCCCTGCCCCATCACCACCATCTTAACCAAGTATACTGCTCTTTTCTGCCCCACCACCACCACCACCACCATCTTAACAAAGTATACTGCCCCTCCCTGCCCCACAACCACCACCACCATCATCTTAACCAAGTATACTACCTCTCCCTGCCCCACCACCACCACCACCATCATCTTAACCAAGTATACTGCCCCTCCCTGCCCCACCACCACCACCACCACCACCTTAACCAAGTATACTGCCCCTCCCTGCCCCACCACCACCACCACCACCACCACTACCACCACCATCTTAACCAAGTATACTGCCCCTCCCTGCCCCACCATCACCACCACCATCATCTTAACCTAGTATACTGCCCCTCCCTGCCACACCACCACCACCACTACCACCACCACCACCACCATCTTAACCAAGTATACCGCCCCTTCCTGCCCCACCACCACCACCACCACCAACATCATCTTAACCAAGTATACTGCCTCTCCCTGCCCCGCCACCACCACAACCACCACCACCATCTTAACCAAATATACTGCCCCTCCCTGCCCCACAACCACCACCACCACCATCTTAACCAAGTATACTGCCCCTCCCTGCCCCACCACCACAACCATCTTAACCAAGTATACTGCCCCCCTCTGCCCCACCACCACCATCACCATCATCTTAACCAAGTATACTGCCCCTTCCTGCCCCACAACCACCACCACCATCATCTTAACCAAGTATACTGCCCCTCCCTGCCCCACCACCACTACCACCACCATCTTAACCAAGTATATTGCCCCTCCCTGCCCCACCACCACCACCAACACCACCACCATCTTAACCAAATATACTGCCCCTCCCTGCCCCACCACCACCAACACCACCATCTTAACCAAGTATACTGCCCCTCCCTGCCCCACCACCACCATCACAACCATCTTACCAGGTATACTGCCCCACCCTGCTCCACCACCACCACCAGCACCACCACCACCATCTTAATTATGTATACTTCCCCTCCCTGCTCCCCCCACCAACATAACCTCCCCTATCACCACCAACACCACCAACACAATCTTAATAGACTATACTTCCCCCTCCTTTCCCTCTCCCACCCCACTTTGTCCACCAAATAACATTCCGTTCCGTCCTCCCTCTGTGTGTAGTGCTAATCTGAATTGACTAAGCATAAACTGATCTATCTGAGTCGGACTGGACGTAAAGGCTCTGAATTAACCTGTTTGGAGCTGAAAGTGACTGAAAATGGATCTGAATTGTCATGTCTGAATCTGAGTGGATGTGAAAATTTTAGAGGTATGACTGTCCTGATGGGCCTTAATGGATAATGTTTTCTATATTATTTAACACCTTCAATCTAGTGATGCTTTTTATTTAATTTTACCTACGTCCTCGTGTCGACTTTATCTGGGTGAGACTTTTTCGAATTAGATAGAAGCTACATTAATCCTCCCAGTCATACAGGGTTTTCGTAATATGAAATAAATCATCTGGAGGTACCAAGAATAACATTAAAATTATGCCATCGGAATCAATAGGTTAATAATGTAAAGAAAGAAGGAAGGAAGGAAGAAAAGAAAGAAGGAAAGAAAGAAAGAAGGAAGGAAGGAAAGAAAGAAAGAAAGAATGTAGGAAGGAAGGAAAGAAGGATCGAAGGAAGGCAGGCTGTGAAGTGAAGGAGAAGCAAGGAAGGTCGGTAGGAGATTATTTGTCTGTGCACACGTGAAATCCAGGGTCGTCCGTAAATAGCACTTCTCTAGAACCTCGTGTGGCGGTACCTTATGATCTTATATGCTGCAGGGATGGCTCAGTATACTGGTGTGGGCGTGACTGTGGCAGTGGAAAATGAATAAACGATGCTGAGTGGACATTAATATCCCTGACTGCGCCGTTCCCACAGCACATGAGAAATCGCCCAGGGGAGTGTAAGAGGAGCGTTATATATCGACTACCCTATGTGTGACACTGTAATTATTAACATGATATATCTTTCTTTCAGATCCCGGTGTGAGGGACCTCCTATGACTGGTGCCCCAAGACTTTAGGTCACATGGACGGTGTGTGGAAACTGTGTCTGTACCAGTCTTTGTAACCCCTCGAGGGAAAGATACTAGAAAAAAAAGTACAGATATTTGCCTCCTCTGTACCTCTCTTTGTAACCCATTATGAGGTGGAAACAGAGAAGCAAACTTTTACCTTTTTTGCAACATTTTAAAGCAAAAATTAATTACCGGTATGAGTCTTTCTCTGTTGGTGATTAGTTCACAGATACTGACTAAGGGTACATGTAAGTTCACTGTGTAAATGGCAGTAGAAAAGGAAACCTTAATCGCTCAAAGTGCAGAAGAAAGTCTTGATAATCAATGGAAGCTTGACATGTATGATGCTTGAAGGTTCATAAGATAATAGATGAGGGTATGAGTATCGGAGTGACCATTAATGTTTGCCTCAGTACCCACATGTCCCTCGCAGGAACCTAAAGCTCCATATCACCCCGCCCACCAGGGGAGACCTGCCAGCATGGTAATAGTGCTAAGGATTCTACCACCTCCTCCACCATAACCCACCCTGCTGCCACAGTGCTGGGCAGAGGCCCATTGTGCTGCCAAGGGGGTAACTGCCAGAATGGTAATAGTACCAAGGATCTTACCACCACCATAGTAGCCCACCCTCCTACCACAGTGCTCAGCAGAGACCCCTTGTGCTTATGTGTTCTGTGTGATCATGTGCGCCTGAGGGAGACCAGGCTGTTCCTCAGATTGAACTATTACCTCACGTCACTGGACATATCCCTCAATCGACTCAGACACCCTGAATTACAAATAAGTCCCCCATCAGGCGTCTTTCCTCCTGTCCTCTTCTGAACCTCATATTTTTCACTCCAGGCCACACTCTTATCTTCCCCATCCCACTCCACCAGACCCAGACTCAATCCGAGACACTTCTACTCTCGCCACCACACCCTACTAAATTCCATTCCACTCCAAACACGATTCAACCCCACAAATGCTCACTCTGCCACAACCCCAAAACTTTGCTCTTCCCCATCATCCTACCTCACAAACATACATTCTCTGACTGCCCCGGACTTGTGTAGTTCCTCACAACCCAATCTCATAAACATGCATTCTCTCCCAATCCCAGATTCATGCCACGTCTTAGATACCTTCACAACCTAAGCACGATTCAACCTCACCAGCAATCCCTTTTCTACAGTCGAAGAATCATGCTTGTCTGACCTTCCCTCTGTCGAAGCTACAGATCCTAGTCTTGCCATTTTCTCACCTTGCCAATACCCATGCAGTCCTAGACTAGATTTTCCTGGCCCTAAAACATGCCCCCTACCCAGCCGATGCCCAGACAGTCCCAAAATCTCTGCCCCAGACAGGATAACATGTTCCTGCTCTCCTATATCCACTCCCTCCACCCATCTTACCACCCTTCCACCCACATCTGATTCCCCTATTCCTTCGCTTCCCTCTCTTACCTGTCTGAAAGCCTCCCGGAGAACTAGACGACCAAGGCCGAGATATAAGGAGGCTAGTGGTGTTGATATGAGCCAAACTTCACTCACCAATCTGAGTTTGCGAGAGGAGAAATGTCATCCAAAAGAGATGGCATTGAGCGTTCTCTCCCTGGTAATCAGTGTTCTTCTTGGCGGAGACGGAAGTTGATCTTGAGATAGAGCCTGAGATGGAGCTGAGTGCGAGTGACCAGTTTGTTCATATATATATATATATATATATATATATATATATATATATATATATATATATATATATATATATAATCAAATGGGGC
The DNA here is from genome assembly GCF_032717465.1 of Coenobita brevimanus. Classification (NCBI taxonomy): domain Eukaryota; kingdom Metazoa; phylum Arthropoda; class Malacostraca; order Decapoda; family Coenobitidae; genus Coenobita; species Coenobita brevimanus. The sequence goes on from NC_137034.1 coordinate 14,229,798, forward strand.
AATGTGAATCAAATTTCTACCCTTTTTTATACACTGAGGTTTGTAATGAAAATCATAGGACAATTCAGGTGCTTTATTTAGTACTGTTTTAAACTTTAAAATTTAAACTATATTTGTACCATTTTTTATCCAAATCAAAACGTATTTAAATGAGTTGTAAAGAGAAATGTAACAATAGGTGAAACATACATGTTCTGGGGCAAAGTGAATCACCGATATGCGGAAGATATGCAATTTCCCTTGTGGGTCGTCTGTAATGTTCATCTCATCATTATTATTGATGTTGGAAGGTGGAACACTTTCTAATGTCTTCTCAAGGTTGTTGAAGTACTCTGAGACAACTGCCTAGGAAACTGCTGCCCACTTCCTCGATATATGCTGGCACATGAGAGATGGCAGGAGTTTAGAGTGCCTCTTCAAAAAAACCGGCACCCAGTCGGGGCCAGGGCGATTTTCCCGGACATGAGCAGTTTTTCAGAAATGGCTGTCGAGGAAGAACTTAATGAAATTTCTTAGCTCTCGCGAGTCACAAGCAAGGCCAAAATGACCCAGTACTGCCAAGTTCCTGGCCAACGCGAACTCTTCATTTCGGAGGAGTGCTGTCTTCCGTCCTGCTTTGCTAGGGGATTTGACAAGCCCCAGGTAACGGCGTCTTAGCGTGGCCTGCGGAATGCCATAGTGACGAGCAGCCTGTTGCTGCAGTAATCCATTGACGATGTCGAGAAGGGCCTGGGCAATCGCCTCTTTCGAATATTATTGGAAGTCAACCGACTTCCTTTTGTATGTCCTGACCATCGCAGAAGAGAAAGAAAAGCCAAATTAACCAAAAACCAATGTGAGAAGGCATAAAAAAGCATAAAGTATAGCCTCATATGGGTGATTCATATTGCCCCGTATGATTATTCACATTACCCCGAAGAAATTAAATCGGAATATTTTGTCAAATACTTCACTGATAATAAAGTATTCGTATATATATATATATATATATATATATATATATATATATATATATTTACAGAGTGAGAGAGAGAGAGAGAGAGAGAGAGAGAGGGCTAGATCAAGCTCTGTGGTTAGGCTAAGGAGTGGCTCGAGGAAGTTCTGGGAGTTGTTGCCTCTCCTATCATTGAGAAGATTCCCACTCCGTGCTGAGGGATCCTTGTATGCGGCATGCGATAGGAGTGTAGGCCTAAAAGTGTATGGTCATGATACCTGGGAAGTAATGAAAGAGGATATTCGTAGGCTCAAACATACAGAAATTACAAGATTAGATGGATGTTTAGTGCGTCCTTCAATGCGAAGCCTTGGGGGGAAGGGTTAGGATTGTGATGAAAGAGTTAAGAGGACGGGTGGAACTTGAATGTAATAGTGTTATGATGAAGAGGGGTTGATTGAGATAGTTTGGGCATGCTGAGAGGGGGAAGGATGACAGTTCACAGTTTGGTGTGAACGTCATGGGTATCGTTGCAATAAGCCGACCAAAAAAATAGCTGGATGAGGTCATAGAGTATCACTTCAGCAATAAGGAATACAATAGGGGAGCTGCCAGTGATGAAGCAGCATGGAGAGTTGCCATTAAGTGGCCAAAGTGGACGCATGCAAACATCTTGGAGCTTTTATTAATGATATCGTAATACAGAGAGAGAGAGAGAGAGAGAGAGAGAGAGAGAGAGAGAGAGAGAGAGATGCTGATGTCCCTGGGGAAGAAAAGGAAACCCTATGCATCCATGTATGAGTATTCACATCTTCATGGGTGAGCTCCCCTGAAGATATGAAGATGCCAGAGCATTCGGGATATTTTTTGTTTCCTTTTTTCCCTGTGGATATCAGCAGATCTGTGAATCACGTATTAAGTGATTTTTTTGCAAATGAATTGAGGTATATGGGTTTCTTCCATTTTTAAAAATCATGGTTTCAAGTTGCAGTTTCCCAGGTTTACATCAGAGTAAATGGAAAACAAAGAAATATTATTGCAAAATGTTTATTTTATACATAGGAATACTTATCAAACCTCTCTCATTCTCAGTAATGCATGGAGGTGGATTGCTAAGTTGGGGGTTGGTAGGGGAAGTTAGCATGAGATGAAGGTGTTGGGAAGGATGGCAGGAGTGTGGGAGGGGGGGGGGACATCTCAAGGTGTGATATACAGGCTGGAGGGATCACTAGAGCCACCATCCCCACCGCCTAAGATGTAGCCACCACCAGAGCCAAAACCATCACCGATGAAGCCACCATTGATGCCGAAACCACCACCATCGTTGAAGCCACTGCCGCCACTGCCAGTGTGGCCGCCATCACCCACCAGCTCACCACTGCCCTGGGATGCCTGGCTGAGGGCAGACTGCAGGTCACCTCCGCTGGGTAGCAGTGGATTCTCACCATCAGCATAGTTGACAAAGTAGATCTCTGGTGCCTGCTGCTCTGGTGCAGGTACATGCACCACCTGTTGGTCTTGTTGTGGTCGCTTTCTAAGCACGTACACTACATTCTTCTGCTGTGGCGGCGGCACTACCAGTGGCTCCTGGTTGAACAAGTTTTCTGGTGTATGGATGAATACGATGTTGTGTTCCAGACGGGGTGGTGGCACGTATGGTAGGGGTCCCACACTAGGTGACACAGGCGGAGCACGGTACACGTACAGGTTCTGGGTTGCCTGAGGTGTCACACAGGACCCATCAATGTGTCGCACCTGTCCATCACCACACACGCCACTGACACCACCACCACCACCACCATACCCACCAGAGAACCCAGAACCACCAGAAAATCCAGATGAGAACCCGGAGTCAAATGAGCCCAAGAAACTAGAGCCTCCTGATCTGAAGAAGCCACCACCACTGGAGAATCCCTCCCCTGCTGAACTATAGCTGATGGAGTCAGCGCTCACACCCACCACCACCGTTGTCAGCAGCACCTGGGGGAAGAAAATTTAAGCTATTTGAACAAATGATACACAGAAATGAAAGTTTTAACCCTGCTAATGATTGATTTTAATGCTCACGGTCAGTCCAGCTCAAGCCACACTTCTTCATTCAGCTTTGTAATGACTGTCGGTAGTAACACTCTTATGGTCGGGACAACTTCTAGGATTGTAAAAGTCATCCCCAGAACCATATTACTTGTGAGTTGTAAGAGCCTGAGAGAATTATTTTAATATCCATCTTCCAGTAAGTGAATTGCATGAAGCTGAAGACTGAAACTCTAATCAGTATCAGCAAGAGTACTATATCCTTGGAGAGTAGAGGTCCGACACCTTCTTGTGGTAGACAGCGCCTCATCAGGGTTGGATCAAGGTCCTTCCCACGGTGAGATGCTGAAGATATGAGGAAGTTTGGCTACTCAGTGGATGCTATAGCTGCTTCATGCAGGATGCACAGCAGCATCACGTGTAGATTCCTCGCCAGCACCTCATGCGAGGTATACTGCAAGGATGAAGGTGCCCACTGGGTGCAATATCATAGGAAACCAAGTGGCTGATGAGTGCAGTCCTTTGTGTAAGATGAGATGGATCGTTGGCTGGGTTGTGAGCAGTTTGTGAACGTACTCGTATATATCGTCAAATCTTCTTTGAACCTCCACTAGACCCACAAACGTACTACTGTATGTAAATGAAAATGCTCCTCTTGTACCATCAAAAGCCCTAAGATGATTCGACATGAACAGTTCGGTGTTAGTTCCCAAACGGTGACATGTGAAAGTGCATGATGACATCTGTTGATGGAATGGTGCGTAGGAAAAATGGTAGTTCCCGGGGAGATGAATGTCCTTCTATGCCCAGAGACTGATAATCAGAATAATATAAAAAAGAAAGAATAGAAAAATGCAGTAGGCCTAGAGTGCTACTGGTTTCCTCAACTCAGTTTCTTCCAGGGTGTGTTAAGATAAGATTTTTTTTTTTTTTTTTGTGCATTATTCTGTTATTAACAACTCTTGTGGTGAGAAGCTTATCTATTTACCTGTCTAGTAATCAATTTGTATGTCGCTATTGATTTAGCCATCCATTATCTAATGCCTAATCCGAGTTGTTCCCAGTTAGTTGTGACAAGAAAAAGCCTCCCCCCCCCAGAAAAAAAAAAAAAAAAAGCCTGATTATCACCACTCATCACTACACTGCTCCCTCCCGCCACGCCAGGCCTCACTTAAGCACTCCATTATTAGTCTGTCTAGGAAGCTTCCTCACGTCTTTCTTCATCACATCCTCTTCCTCTTTAGTTTCGCTTTCATTATCCTCCTTCTCTACTTCCTTCATAATCATCATTTTTTTTATCATTATTCCTCCTCCTCCTCCTCCTCCTCCTCCTTTGTTCTCCCTAATGCTGTTTATCATGGTATCGTGTCTCTGTGGTGTGTTCTTAACCATTTCTTGTATTCCTCGTATTTTCGTCTTTCTCCTCTCCGTCTCTCGTGTTGATCATATTGTTATACATATTCATCTTCCTCCTCTTTCTCCTCCTCCTTCTTTATCATCATCATCATCATCTTGTTATTGCCTCTTTGTACGGTTGTGTTAAACCTGTAATGTCAAGTTCCAGTCTCTTCCCCTCTTCTATTTATTCTTTTCTTTGTTCGTCCTCCTCCTCTTCTCCTGCTTCGTGTTTTCCAACCTCTGTACCTGTGTCCTGGTCTCGTGTCTGTGGTGTGAAATTTCCAACTACTTCTTCTCTTCTTCCTTGTATACTTGTTTTTATATTCTCCATCCTCCTGTTCTTGTTCGTGTTCTACTTTCCTTTTCTTTGTTCTTGGTTTCACCTCCTCCTCCTCCTCTCTTCTTTTCTTTTTCTTTTTGACGTAATCTTCATTATCTTGTTCTGCTTAACGTTTTTGCTATTGTTTTTTCCTCCTCCTCCTCCTGTTTCCCGATCCCCTCTGTTGTTTGTGTCGGGCCTGTTTTGTCGTGTACTCATCCTCTTCCTCACAGTTCGCTTGTGTCCCTGTCTTTATAAAGTCTCACTCTCTTATCATCAACTTTCATCCTCTCCACCCTCCCTCTCTTCTGGAAACTGACCCTCCTGTGTTGGTGTCTCTCTACCTTCTTCCCTACCCCCCCCCCCCTTCTCTTCTCTCTCAAAAGCTAATCTTCTGACATTATTTAGTGTCTTACTTTTCGACTTCCTCCATTCTCTATTTTCTTTTTCGGTTTGATCTCTCTCCTATCAGTATTTAGTGCCTAATCTCGTCCTCTTCAACCCTGTTTCCACCTCCTCTACTGTTGTTTAAGTGACTTTTTTTTCTGTACTTCTTCAGTTTCTGGTGGGTGGAGGCGGTCACCATCCACTTAATTAGTGCAGTGATGCCTTAAGGTAATCTGCATTGAGCGACGAATCATATAATTTTTATTTCAAGGAACAAAATTTCCAATGTTGGGTGATGCAGTGTGGCTAGTAAGTGGTGTCTGGTGGTCTAGTAAGTTACGGCGCTCCAATTGGATATGGCCCACGTGTTTCAGTTCAAAAGGGGATTGGGGAATAACGCTCACATAATGCTACTCAAAGACCAGTGACTAGCTACCTCCTTCTTAAATATTTTGACTGTGTGCCCTATCCCCTTTCCCCAACGCTCCTAAAACACAAGATTACAGGATAGATGCCTGAATTTCCTTCACCTTCCTCTCCCCAGTTATATGTGACCCTTTCCTGTCATTATTTAGCATTTCATCCCCTCCCCGTCTCATCTCTGGCTCCAGTCTTACCTTTATAATATATTATTTCGTGCCATCCCTTCCTCCCCTATATCAAGAACTGACTTTCCTCTCTCTCTCTCTCTCTCTCTTCCTCAACACGTAATTAGGTGAGACACTCTTTACAAATCTCTTGTGTGTGTGTGTGTGTGTGTGTGTGTGTGTGTGTGTGTGTGTGTGTGTTTGACGTTCATGATGGCCAGAGAAAGCCTGATCTTTGTTCTGCCGAAGGAGAAATAACAGATTTGTGATCATTTGACGAATCTGTTCCTAACGGTGGTGAAAATAAATAACAAAATGAAAAATATAAAGAAAAAGAACACACACACACACACACACACACACACACACACACACACACACACACACACTAGGAAAAACATGTAACAGTTAAACACGTTAGAATTAAAGGATGATAATAGAAAACAAACATGGAAAATAATAAGAAGATGGAAAGAAGAATAGGAGAAACAGATGCCAAGGAGAAGAAGGAAGAGGAGGGGGAGTTGGAGGAAGAGGAGGAGGAAGAGGAAGGGCAGGAGGAGGAGGAGAAGGAGGAGACGAAAGGCGGCAGTAGAAAGCAGAATTAAATTAATCAGTCGTGATTAAATAATTGGAAGTTATGTGGTTCAGCAATGGCAGAGAACTCGGTACCGGGTATTTGTATTCTGTTTGCAGCGGCAGTGGCTTGGAGGAGGAGGGGGAGGAGGAGGAGGGGAGAAAAGAGAAAGAGGAGTAGGAGTTGAAAGATAAGTTGAGGAAGTAGGATGAAGAAGTGAGGAGGAGGAGAAGGAGTTGAAAAAATAGGTAAATGAATGAGAACACAAGCACGAGAAAAGTCTAAACAGAGAGAGAGAGAGAGAGAGAGACCTTTCCAATAAGATAGAAATGCTCGTACTTGAAGAATAAGAAAGAAAGCGAGTCAATACTTTCTTGGTGATATCCATTCTTGAGGGAAGGTGAAGGGGAGTGAACGAATTGCATTGTGGGGAGGGTTTTGGGGTAGAAAGAAGGAGAGCCAGAAGGATTGGGTGAGGGTAATGGATTCCATGGTAATGACGATTATTGTGATGGTGGGTCTGGGTAGGAAATGGTGGTGATGGTTGTGGTAGGGAAGGGAGTAGTTGAATGGGGTATAATGGTGTATTGGTGGTGATGAGGGGTTGTGAATGAGGCGTGTTCATTGTTATAGTTGAAATTGGTCGTAGAAATAGTGGTGTGGTTGTTGCTGGTTGTGATGGTGGTGACGGTGATGGAGAGGAGCTTGAAGTGGTGGAGAGGGGTTGTAAGAGATACCATTGACGGTTATTATTGTTTTTATTGTAGTGATGAGGGGGCCGTAATTGTGGTGGTTGTGGTTGTACCCGTGGGGCGGAGGGGTTCGTGGTAAGGTAGTGATGGCTGTCCTGTGTGTCGTAGTGGTGGTGAGAGGGCTGGTGGAGCTGTTTGGCAAGAGGGAGGGGGAGTGAATATTCCGGCTGTGCTACCAGTCTCACCTTGATACTTGTCGGGGAAGGGGGGCAGGAGGGAGGATGAGTGTTACATTGATTTGATCTGAGGGTAAGGCGGAAAACAAGGTGAGAAGCGTAGTGTTGGTGGTTATTGTGGTGGTAAGAGTTGATTGTTGTTGTGATTGTACTGGTTGCTGTTGTCGTGGTTGCAGTGATGAAATATTGATGATGGTGGGTAGGCTGGGAGCGACAGTGGTAAGTTGAGATGGTAGTAATGGTTGTTGTTGTAGTGGTTGTGATAGTGGTTGTGATGATGGAAGCGGTATGGTGATAATGATGATGGTGATGTGGGTGATCGTGTTAGTAGTAGTCTTTGTATTGTCGGAGATGGTGATAGTACTGGTAGTGTTGGTGTTTGTGTAGCGGTGTGTGGAATGGTGCTTGCAGGTGATGGTGGTGGGATGAACCTTGCAAACGGGCAAACAGCATCAATGGCATGTAATTGTTGTTAGAAAATATTTGTAGCTGCGGTGGTAGTAGCTGCGATGGTGGCAGCAGTGTTCCTTCTGTCTTGGGATGGTGGTGGTGAAATGGTTGTTGTTATTCTCCAGTCATTCACGTTAACCAGGAGGTTGTGGTTGCGATGTTTGTAGTTGTGATGTTGGTACGGATGGTGGTAGGTGGATAATGATTGTGGTAGTTAGTGACAGTTGGAGGATGATTGTAGTAGGCGTCAGTAGTTATGATATTGGTAGTAATGGTGGTGTCCTGACTGGATAATGATTTTGGTTGCTGGTGGTAGAAATGATGGTAGTTGGAAGGTTTTGGTAGGTACAGTATTACTCTTGTTAGGAATGAGGGTAACAGAAATATTGGTGGTGTTATAATGGTGGTAGTGGTGGTTGTAAAGGTAATAAGGGTTTTTGTAATGGTGGCAGAAGTGGTTATAAGTACTTGTGGATGGAATGGTGTAGTAATTGTAATGTTGGTAGTCAGTAGTGGTTGTAAAGTTGACGGTAGTGGTTGTAGAAGTGGCTGTCATAGTGAAAGAAGAGGTTGTAATGATGACAATAGTGGTTGTGTTAGGACTCCATATTATAATTACAAATCATAATAGATAAATAGATAGACAGTGAGACAGATAGAAGCAGGAAGTCAGATGATGAGAAGGTATTGTGTCTGCGAGAATCGAACAATGCTAAACATGCTTACACACTCTTAACTCAAGGAATGCTTTATAGGCACACGACAGCCCCTTGTGACCATACACACACATACTCACACACAGGCTTCTAGAACTTTCCAACCACAGTGTAACACACGTGACACGACCCCTGCTACACCAGAATTTAGGAAGCAGAGGCAGAAGGAAGCTAGCCATAGAACAGGCAGGTAGTAGGGAGAAAGGCTTAGCAACTTGGAAGAGAGAGAGAGAGAGAGAGAGAGAGAGAGAGCGAGACAGGGAGGTAGCTAGCAGGACTCTACTTTATACTTCACTCTGTGTGAGAGACTTTGTTAATATTTCCAAGACAAATAAAAATAGTCCCATACTATTCTTTACCTCTCCTGTCATTGCATGTCAAATGGGAACGAAGATCATCTACTTACAAACTACTCACGTATAACAACCGCTCGTCCACGAGTCAAATATATATATAACTTCTCTACAAGTAACTACAAAGTCCTTTTTATGACATTTGGTGTCAGCGGTGGGATACATGAGTAGTTTGTACCATTCATAACTGAAGACCTGTTCACAGCATGCCAAATACATCCCTTCCCCTATAAAAATAACAACACTTTGGTCATCATCAACATCAACACAGACACCGAACTCATCATGGTCTCCAAGAGATGGGACACTGTCACTTTTGCAAGTGAATCAACGATTGAACGAAAGTGCCGCACATCCTTACATGCTGTTCATCTTTGTCCTGCATACATTTTCACGTTTCAGCCTACTGATACAGTCCCTTGTGAAATGGCTATCATCAGAAATGACAATATTCATAATCATTGCAACTTCACTTTTGCTCCAGATAAACTTGTACACCATCAACGCATCGGACACTCACAGTTTTTTTATTTCACTCATAACACATTAGTTTACATAGTCTGTCCAGATATACCACCATTTCATACTTCAGCCTCAGGATTATACATACACATCTTACAAAATGTCATACAACAACCATTGCATTTATTCAAATATGTATACAACTTGTTTAAAATGTAATATTACTGGATAATTGCTATTTACTATGAATGTTATATATATACGATATTATAATCAATATTATGTACTAATAGATTAGCATATGTCAATGATGATTGCTGTCGGAGGACCTTCAGTGGCGCGGCCGAGCATATGTTAGGACTCCATATTATAATTACAAATCATAATAGATAAATAGATAAATAGATAGACAATGAGACAGATAGAAGCAGGAAGTCAGATGATGAGAAGGTACTGTGTCTGTGAGAATCGAGCAATGCTAAACATGCTTACACACTCTTAACTCAAGGAATGCTTTATAGGCACAAGACAGCCCCTCGTGACCATACACACACATACACACATACTCACACACAGGCTTCTAGAACTTTCCAACCACAGTGTAACACACGTGACACGACCCCTGCTACACCAGAATTTAGGAAGCAGAGGCAGAAGGAAGCTAGCCATAGAACAGGCAGGTAGTAGGGAGAAAGGCTTAGCAACTTGGAAGAGAGAGAGAGAGAGAGAGAGAGAGCAAGACAGGGAGGTAGCTAGCGGGACTCTACTTTATACTTCACTCTGTGTTAATATTTCCAAGACAAATAAAAATAGTCCCATACTCTTCTTTACCTCTCCTGTCATTGCATGACAAATGGGAACGAAGATCATCTACTTACAAACTACTCACGTATAGCAACCGCTCGTCCACAAGTCAAATATATATATAACTTCTCTACAGGTAACTACAAAGTCCTTTTTATGACAGTTGTTGATTGAATTATATTGATTTCTAATAATTGAGATACTCTGATGAGATTAGACAGGGAAAACAGTGAGACTGGGATGAGTGGGTGGAAAGAAGGGCTGTGTTTCCGGTAATGAGAGTGAGAGAGAGAGAGGGGGGGGGAGAGAAGTGCCTTTTTTTATTAGCGTATTTTTCCTATCTCCAGACACTTTTGTTAATCTTAGGAAAGGGAGGAGTTTATGAAGCCATAGAAAGCGTCTTTGTCTGAATAAAATCGTATGGAGATAAGAATTTTTTTTTTTTATGTGTCCAACTCTGGGCATAGGCTTCACAGCCTGCTCTCAAGGCCCAGCAGTCCTCCTACATACTATACACCTCTACATGTCACCACTTCGGCGCTACCACCCATCGACCATGCTAGGGCTGGTTCATACAGGACTGGTGTATTGGTATTAGCGGGGGTATTTTTACGACATGTTGGTGGGTCTTCTGGTAGATCAGTAAAGCCTGATTTAATGAAATTCAAATACTAAAACTGTTCCCTGCCCCAGCCGGGATTCGAACCTGGGTCCGTTTGGACTGCAGGCCACCTCTCTACCGATTGAGCCACAAGTTATCATATTGATGGGGTTATATTCTTGACCTTGTAGTGATATATGTAATTTGGTCTTAGTGAGGAGGATATAAGAACATTAGTTTCTTGCACATCTAGTATGACAAATGATAATGGGAAGATTGTCTAGTTGTGTTCAGGTGGTTACAGAGTTCATGTTCTGCAGCTTTACTAGGGAAATGAATGTGATGTCTTGTTCTGGCCTCATTGTTCATCAAGATGTTATGATACAAGCTGCAAGTCATGACTTTTGGCAGGTGGTCGTGATTATGGTGGTAAAGGCACTGTAATAATTATAAATTTTTATTGTGATGGTGGTGGTAATGATGGAGGTGATAATGATGATGGTGGCGGTGGTGTTAGTGATGGAATGGGAATTGTGGGGATATTAATACTGCAGGTGCTGCATACGGCCTGCGATACAGCATACAATATCTACAGTATCCTGCATTTGGTGACAAAACAGGCTGTCTAACTCCTTAGGTATGATGAGTCTCCTATGATGAAGAAAATCCCCTGACGGTAGTAAGAGTAAAATGCAAAAGGTCGTCTTCGTTGTGAAAAGGATCATTAAAATTTTCTTACCTTCTCACAAAGAAGGTCTCTCGTAAGCAAAACAAAATGACTTCAGTAGTAGAAGCATAATGCAAAGTCATTGTACTGAAAGGGTTATTGGAGACCTTTTAACCCCTGTTGCAAGGTGACACTTTTTGTTATAGACCACCAGTTTATTTCATGCAGCTGACGGGAGAGCACCTGCTAGTGAAAGGGTTAACCCGCTCCGTCCCGTCGACGTATGGGTACGTTGCAACGATTTGCATTTGCCAGTCCCGGCAACGTACCGGTACGTCGTGCAATTGCAAAGTGCATAATTTCGACAATTTTCAAATTTTGCACTTGATTTGTGGTACGTATCCTCGCATGACCTTCCCCTACCTGCCATCAGGAGGGGACACTCAGCGACCCCGTGCGACCCGCGCTAACCCGCCACTCATCCACTCACCTGGTAGCAATGGTCCTGCTCAGACATGGCTAAGAGAGGTCTCTCAGAGGGCAAAATTCAAGCCGCCCTGGACGCCTTTACAGGCGACAGTGATTCCCCACTGGACGACGAGGTTGTGAATAAAGATTATGTGGAGCCACAGGAGGAAGAAACCACCAGCAGTGACGAGGAAGTTCTGTCTCCCAGGAAGCAGCAGTACATGACTTACCGTGCTGCTAGAGAGGGGCAGCAGGCCAAGAAGCCACATGCAACATCCTATGCCTATCCCCAACGTGATTTGGAACGAGATTTCGATGACGAGGACGAGGACGAGGATGGAGTCGTGGGACGTGCTGCCATGTGGTATGGACGTGAGGTAATCACTCATCGTGGCCCAGAGCGCACACCACATCGGACGAGTAGGTATGGGCCTAGCATTTTGTTTGGGGAGTTAGGAAGTGCCGTGGAGGGAGTGGGGAGTGAAAGGGAAAGTACAGGGAGGATTAGGGAAAGTGAGAGTGACGTGAGTGAGTCATTGCTCTCCCTAGGTAGTGTGAGGCGGCGTAGTGTATCATGTGGGCTAGTGCGGGTGTGTTCAGTATCACATGGGGTTGTGAGGGAGGGGGAAGGTGGGGAGGAACCACTCCCAAGCACGTCTTATGCTCCCCAATATCCCCTAACACGTGGTCAAGCTAGGGTGCGTGAGAAAGCACGTGGTGTTGTCATGGAGGGGGAAGGTGGGGAGGAACCACTCCCCAGCATGTCTTCTGCTCCCCAATATTCCACTACTTCATCCCCACAGCCCCCTAATGTTCCTCAAGGCCATAAGGGTAAGGGAAAGGGAAAGGGTAAAGGCAGAGGGAAGAGGAGTGACAGTGGGGAAGCCCTCTGCACTCCTTCTTCCCCACCTCCCCCACCAGGATCTCCTCCCCACCCAGACGAAGGCGGTGATGGGGATGATGGGGACGAGGGATTTGTGGGATGGAATTGGGAGGATGAGAGTGATTTTTCTCCCCTCATTCACCCCTTCACTGAGCAAGGGCACTCTGGCTGCATTGCTCCAGGAATTCACCGTAATTCCACCAGGTTGGTTTTTTTCCACCTGTTTTTTAGTGAGGCATTTGTGGAGCAGATTGTATACCAAACCAACCTTTTTGCAAGCACCCAGCACCTTGAGAGTGAAAGATTGGGAACAAGGAGTAGGCATTCTATCATATATGATTATCCTGTCTCCCTTTCAGAAATGTTCCTATTTTTTGCCCTGGTCCTTTTGATGGGTATTATACGAAAGAACAGAATTCCTGCTTACTGGACAAGGGACCCTGTTATGTTTACCCCAATATATGGGCAAGTGATAAGCCGTAATCGGTTTCAACAAATTCTAAGTCGCCTCCATTTCTATGATGCTCATGATCCTGCAAATGTGAATGACACTGATAAAATGAGGCGAATTTGGTTGGTCTTTGATCACCTGAGGCAAACCTTTCGTTCCTCATTCTATCCCTATAGAGACCTCGTCATAGACGAGAGTCTCGTGTTGTGGAGAGGCAATATTTCATTTAGGCAGTATATACCCAGCAAAAGGCACCGTTTTGGGTTCAAGATCTTTGTTATGTGCAACTGTAGGACTAGATACGTGCAAGACATAGTCTTGTACACCAGTGCACAGACAGACATAATAGAATCGAAGTATTGGACTGTCGGGAGCAGTGGTGAAGATGATGATAGAAGACTACCTTCATCATGGTCATGTCCTCTACCTGGACAACTGGTACACTAGCCCTCTTCTCGCTCGTTATCTTCACACGCATGAAACGGGAGTCTGTGGAACCGTGAAGGTGAACCGGCGTCACATGGCCAAGGTAGGGCGGAAACTTGCAAGGAATGAGGTTGTCTTCTTCAAAGCCAACAACATCCTTGCAACTGTGTGGAACCACAATAGAGAAGTAAGCCTCTTGTCAACGGTTCACCACCCCTTGATGCACCATACTGATTCAGTTGATTACCGTAGCGAGAACAGGCATCATATTTGGAAACCTAAGTGTGTCATGGACTATAATATAAACATGCGCCTCGTGGACCAGTCAGACTCCATGATATCGACGGTAGAGTGTGCCAGGACCACGATGAAGTGGCATAAGAATCTGTTCATTCACTTGCTAGACATCACTGCTCTGAATTGCCACCACCTTCACGCCATGACAACAGGAGTTCAGGAAACCTTTGAAGGGTTTGTGAGGGAGCTCACAAGAGAGATGTTTGCACGTTATGCTGTAGAAAGGCCCCAACATCGCACCCGCACTGCCCCTATTGCCCAAACTCCCCTGAGAATATCCGGCCGCAATTTCCCCGCTCCTATCCCTCCCCAGCCAAACAGACCTAGGCCCCAACGCAGGTGTCATGTGTGTACCAATTCCCGGGTGAGACTCACGACACAGAGGAAGGACACCCGCTATGAGTGCATGGAGTGTGACGTGGGTCTCTGTATTCACCCATGTTTCAGAGAATATCACACGTTGATGCAATTCTGATATGGTGTGAATGCGACAGGACGCTAAAACTATGAAGTAAATGCAACAGACAGACGCTCAGTGAAATTATCAGTCATGTTGATCTCCAAATATTAGTATAAAGTGCATACGGGTATAACATAAGTGCAAAAATTATATGCAAGTGTATAAATCCTCTCGCGCACGATAAGTTTCAGTAAGTTTTCTGGCTCACGATTTTTCACTACGAAGCCGCCCGGCCAGGGAGCACGCGCGCGGCAAATTTGAGCAAATTTGAGTGAATGAAACACATTCTTGCCTTATTTTCGCCACCCAAAAATCCATGTATTCCCATGAAACCTTCCTCAAGGTAGGCATCGATGTTGTTCTATCTGAAAAACAGGACCAAAACACAGGAAAACACCAACAAAAAAAGTTATTAGCCCTGGAAGCATGGTCGAGTAAACTGTTTTCACTTCCCAACATCGCCGTTTGAATGTTTTCCATCATACAGGAAAATGATCTACTAAGTTTTTATAGAGAATTTCATCAGCTTTCTAACGAAACAAATCCGGTTGAGATATGATGTATACTTTTCTAGAAAATGGCCAAAAACTGAAAGCCATTTTCGGAAAAAATTCACTGACCTCTGATAGCTAAATTTTCCCAGACACCTTATGTTTTTATTACATAGTAATATGCCCAAATTCACCAGCTTTCCCCATCTCAAATATGAACCCCATACGCCTCATAGTTCTCGAGTAAATCGAAAGAAAGTACTAGGCACTCTGTCCGTGATTGACTTTCGTGATGCGCGCACGGCGTACGCAATGTTCCCGCCTACGTAACAACGAATTCTTATCATAAATATTACATAGTTATGTATTGTACATACGTAGAATTTACTGCTCTTTATCATGGTTCAAACCTGAAATCGATACGTCCAATAGTTTTCGAGTAATTGGCCGACAAAGTGAGAGTATTACTAGGAGCGTTAATCAATGGTAACAGCCGCGAAGAGACACTCATTTCCACCGCCTTTTCTCGCACAAAACGTAAAATAATGCTTACATTCTGGTATTGATCATACGTAGAATTTAGTGGTATAGATCATGGTTGTGACAGAAAATCGATAAGTCTAATAGTTTTCGAGTAATTGGCCGACAAAGTGAGGTTAGTACTCCGAGTGCTTGTCACTTATAACAAATGCGAGGAAAAAGAAAAAAACCCTCGCCTTTTACCCCCCAAAACGCTACCAAAGGCTTACATTCTGGTATTGATTATACGTAGAATTTAGTGGTATTGATGATGGTTGTAACAGAAAATCGATAAGTCTAATAGTTTTCTAGTAATTGGCCGACAAAGTGAGGTTATTACTCCGAGCGAATGTCACTGATAACAAACGCGAGGAAAAAAAACATTTCCCTCGCCTTTTACCCCCCAAAACGCTACCAAAGGCTTACATTCTGGTATTGATTACACGTAGAATTTAGTGGTATTGATGATGGTTGTAACAGAAAATCGATGTCTAATAGTTTTCGAGTAACTGGCCAACAAAGTGAGGTTATTACTCCAAGCGAATGTCACTGATAACAAACGCGAGGGAAAAAAACATTTCCCTCGCCTTTTATCCCCCAAAACGCTACCAAAGGCTTACATTCTGGTATTGATTACACGTAGAATTAGTGGTATTGATGATGGTTGTAACAGAAAATCGATAAGTCTAATAGTTTTCGAGTAACTGGCCGACAAAATGATGTTATTACTCCGAGCGCTTGTCACACAACAACCGCTAGGAACAAAAACGTTTCTCTCGCCTTTTACCCCCCAAAACGCTACCAAAGGCTTACATTCTGGTATTGATCTTACGTAGAATTTAGTGGTATTGATGATGGTTGTAACAGGAAATCGATGTCTAATAGTTTTCGAGTAATTGGCCAACAAAGTGAGGTTACTCTTCCGATCGCTACCAACTTTTACACACACTGTTTTTTCCTTGCACACCTGCCTGAAGACTATGCTACCAACTTTTTTTCCCCCTATCTGTACAGACTGTTACATCTTCCATGGATGTTTTCCTATTGTTATAACCTACTACACATAAACATAACTCTTCTATAGTTACTGCTGTGGAGATTTACTTTCTTTCATATGTGTAATCTGTAGGAGAAAATGGTTATTTGTCTGAAAGTTGGAGAGGTAATGGTAATAGATTATTATAAATATCAAAAAAATTTGCAGAACTCACTTCCTCCAGGGGTGTTGATCCAGTTAGACCAGGGATTTGAAGATGAGGAGTTATGTAGTGTGTGTGTGAGTCAGCTTCTCCCTGAGAGTATGAGGCAAAGCGATTTTTAGCACACACCACACTCGTTCATGGAAACTCGCAGTTTGTTTGACGTATATTTCATACAATTCCATACGCATTTGCATTATCAGAATCACAATAATTCCAGCCCTAAAACACTGGTAATTCTCCCCTCCCGACTTCAGGTTTGCCCCTTCACAACACTCTGTTTCATGCCGTACGTAACGCTTGCTGGCTCCATAATTTCACCAAGCCATCCACAGTATGTTTCACACAATATATATTTATGCCTTGGCTTCATTTATATTCGTATTTCCACTCACGCCATACGGCCTACGGGGGGGCGGAGTGGCGAAACCCCGCTACACTGACCATGCGTCTGGCTTCAAGGCCCAACGATTGCTAACGGCCAGAATTGCTTTTCAATACGTATATGTATGTTCCATCGACAATATCACGTCACTATATGTTCACATACAATGTATTATCTCACTGAGTCGATAGGGCCTTTGCCTCGTGCGAGAGGGGGAGAATTATGGACGATTTAAAGGGAACCACGAGCTGTCAAACACCACCGCCTGACTGCTCGACAAACACTGAGGTTGGAGGGAGTGGGCTGAGGTAGATAGGGCAAAGCAGCATTGCCAATGATTTACCTCGAGAGAGCTTTGGCGGCCCTATGACATGTCCAAAAATCACGCAAATCGGCCTATAAGTTTTTTTCTGACGATTATTTTGGTGCTTAAACCACACGATTCAAGTGACTGTGCCATATCGCAAAGGAGGCGACGTCACTCGAATCGAGTGAGTGTGTCTGGGAGGGTAAATATGCTGTAAGTGGAAACATACATAGCAAGGGTTTTATGATGCGATATTCTGTCGCTCAGTGCAATAAATACGGCCCGTAATTATATAATTATTATTATTGGAAATGCTTACGGGTATAATAGAAGTTCAAATTATTGTAAGTCTATCTATCTATCTATCTATTGCCAGATGCCTCAATCCCGTTTGGGGTGGCCACAAACAAATCGCCTCCAAGTCACCCTGTCCTCCGCCATTTCACTGCCCTGCTCCCAACTCACACAAGTGGTAAAGTGTGTAATATATGTGAAGAATTAGTATATAAGTGTGTGAGTATTATGTTGGTCGAAACGTTCATTGCGAGGGTATTTTCATGCGATATTCTCACGCCCACTTGAATAAATAATGCCAGTAAGTATGTACAGTGCAGTATAGGGGTGTAAATGTGTGTAATGTAAGTGGGAAATTATAATTGGAGTGAATAAATAAAGTAGAAGATGAAACACGAGTGTTTGAGATCGTGGTTGCTAAGTGAATATGCGCTAGCATATCACTAAATGCCCTCGTAATGAATGTAAATAATTGAAAACATTTACAGTGGTGGAGGAAAGGTTCTATGTAAAATGAAAAATAATAGGAAAGTGATAAAACAATTGGGTATGTTGAAATACGAGTCATGGCAAGTGCGCTTACTAAGCTGATTTGCGCTAAACTTGTGCTGCATGTCATCATAATGAATGAAAACATCTGAAAACACTTACAAACAGTTGTAATTGGTAAAATGTCATTGAAACAGAAGTATACAAGTAGAAAAAATGATATGTTGACTGATACAAGAAACTTAGCATATAGCATGTTACGACTCGGACCTAACTCGCTATGCTCGCGCGATGGTACAATGCTTATTTTTCATATACAGTATATGTGTCTGAAATCCATTATATTGTTACTGTTATTGTTTATTAGTTCAAATTCAATAAATATAGAGGTGTTGTGTGTTGTTTCTCCCAGTATTCCTTACCATAGAAAACGTGAGCGCCTGGCACGTCCATAAAAGAATATGATACCTGGCGCGGGGGCCTCACCTATTCTGACCACTTATAGACCACGGTAAGCCCTTTCTTGGTGATTTTCCTTCGTTTCTCAACCTAAGCGGAAGTTTGAGCCAAAAATAAAATTTTCCAAAAAGGCTAGGGACTGGGGGATGTCGGAGGTGCGGAAAACCTCGGGACGTGACGGGTTAAAACACTCTGCATTAACCTTTTTCAGTTTGATGGTATTTTTATTGCTACGGTCAGACGATTCCTTAGTGAAGTAATCTGTAAGACAGAAAAAGAGGTTGTTGCCCTGGGAGGTTATAATCAGAGTTCTGTGTGTGTGTGTGTGTGTGTGTGTGCATTGATAAAGACAAGGAATGTGTTGGTGGCTGTGATATAGTTGTGATGTGTATGCGTTTGCTTTTATATAGTAGGGAGTGGTTGTTAGGAAAGTGGGAAATGTTGGTAGGTATAAAAAAAAAAATATATGAGTAGCTCTGTAACTACTGTACAGTCATGGTTACTGCGAAGTATTAGTGAAAAATGTTCCTTGCTCTATAAACAATGATTTTAGGGTTGTAGGGAAATGCAGCATATTAGTGTGAATGCCTAGAAAGATAGTAGAAATAACAATGGAAGATATTAGTATAGTTACTGTTTATGGCTTCGGCTTTTGTATGTGAAGAGATACTTAGAATATTGATGGCTGTGTAATGTTTGAAGTTGTTGGTTGTTAAGGGATACAGAAATCATTGGTAGCTCTACTGTTTGTAGTTTAAGAGATGCATAGAATGTTTGTAGGTGTGTAATGTTTGTAGCTGTGGTTGTTAAGAGATATACAGAAGCTGGTAGGTGTGTAATGTTTGTAGCTGTGCTTGTTAAGAGATACAGAGAAACTTGTAGGTATGTAATATTTGTCGCTGAGGTTGGCAGAGATTGCCTATACTCACAAGACTCCTCATGGCTGAGTGTGATAAAGTGTAGCAATGCCGGGTGAGGTGCCTCTATTTATATACTGCCCACTCTCAGGCCTCTCTCTTTTTCTCAACCCCATCCCCCTCCATATCCCCTCCCCACCTTTCCTTCTCCAACCCCCCCTTCCCCCACTTTCTTTTCCTCATCTTCACCCTCGTCCTTTCCTTCACATACACTTAAACACCTCCCCCACCCCGTCTCCTTCTTTCCTTCTTCTTCCCCACTTCTCCTCTTCTCCTCCTTTCAGTCTATATTTTCCTTTACATCACCCCCTGTCATTCTTTCCTCTACTTATCATTTATTTCCTCCCTAACTCCTCCTTTCCTTCTCTTTACTCCTTCTCCCCTCCTTCTCTCCTCTTCCTTCTCTTAATTCTTTCTTCTTCATTAGTTCCTTCCTTCCTTTGCTTCCCCAGCTTTACGTCGTCCCCTCCCCCTCCCTGCTTTTCTTCACCTAAGATTTGTTCTCCCCTCATTCCCCTTCCTGTACTTCTTTCCCTCCTCCTCCTCCTTTCTCCACTCACCCTTCAACCTTCCCATCCTTTCCTCCAGTGTTGATCTGTGCTCCTCCTCCCTGCCTTCGTACTCCCTTCTTTCTCTTTTTGTTCCATCTCTTTCCCTAACCCCGATTCTCATTTTTTTTTCTTCTTTTCCTTCACCAGCTCCCCTCCCTCCTTACCCCTTTCCTTTCCGCTAGTTTGGATTTTTACCCCCTCACTCCCTCCTTCCCCGCTCCTCTTCCTTCCCCCTATTCCTCCCTCCTTTCCCGCCCCTCCTCCTTCCCCCTATTCCTCCCTCCTTCCCCGCCCCTCTTCCTTCCCTCTATTCCTCCCTCCTTTCCCACCCCTCTTCCTTCCCCCTATTCCTCCCTCCTTTCCCACCCCTCGTTCTTCCCCCTAGTCCCTCTCCTTTCCCTTACCCCTCCTTCGTCTATTTCCTTTCCTTTCTTCTCTCCTCTTCTCCCTCTCCTTTTCCTATTTTCCTCCCTTTCCCTCTTCCCTTCCATTCTTCCTCCTCTCCTTCCCTCTCCTACCTCCTTCCATAGCATCTCTTGACTCTTTTCTCCCTCCTTTCCTATCTCCTCCTCCTTTCCTTCAAGCTATGTTTTTAGACCCTCCCTTCCCTACCCCCCCGTCTCCCCCCCTTCTCTCTCTCTCTCTCTCTCTCTCTCTCTCTCATTTCTCTTCCAATGTTTTCCTCCCGCTCCTCCGCAATATTGTCCCTCTCCTTTTCCTCCCTTCCCTCCTCTTCCCTTTCCCTCCCTTCCCTTCCGTCAGCATGTCTTCTCTCCCTCCCTTCCCTCACTCGTCCATGCTTGATTTGTGCCTTTCCTTCCCCTTCCCTTCTCTCTCTCTCTCTCTCTCTCTCTCTCTTTCTCTCTCTCTCTCTCTCTCTCTCTCTCTCTCGCTCTCTCTTGTCGATTCCCTTCTCTTTCTTTTGCACTCTTTTTTTTTTCCTTTATTTTCCGTTTCCTTTCCCCTTCCTTCATTTTCCTTTTTCTTTAATTCCTGTTCTTCCCAAATCTGCCTCTTCCCTTCCCTTCCCTTCCCTTTCCCTCCCTTCCCTTCCCTCCCCTTCCCTCCCCTCCCCTTCCCTCCCCTTCCCTTCTGTTCTCTTCCCTTCCCATCCCTTCCCTTCCCTTCCCTTCCCCTCACCTCCCCTTCCCTCCCCTTCCCTTCTGTTCTCTTCCCTTCCCATCCCTTCCCTTCCCTTCCCTTCCCTTCCCTTCCCTTCTCTCCCCTTCCCTTCCCTTCCCTTCCCTTCCCTCCCCTTCCCTTCCCTTCCCTTCCCTTCCCTTCCCCTTTCCTTCCCTTCCCTTCCCTTCCCTTCTTTTTCGTTTTCTTTCCTCTCCTTTCTTTTCTTTCCTTTCTGTTCTCTGTCACTTTCTTTCCTCTTTCTTTCTCGTCCTTTCCCTTCCCTTCCCTCTTCCTCACACTTCACACTTGCCTCTCCTACCGGTATACTTTCCCTTGTACTACTCCTTTCATTTTCCCGTCTCCCCTTTTTAATTATTTCTTTTCCTTATTTCCTTTTCGTTTTCTTTCATCCCTTTGTCATTCACTTTTTATTTCGTTTCTTTCTCATTCCTTCATTTCGTGTTTAATTATCTTTCACCTATGCCCTCACAATCACCGCCTCTCTTCTGTAGCTGATTTTTATGCCTGCCCTCTCGTAACTTTTCTTTCGCTTCCTGCTCTCTTATTCTTTCATTTCTTTCTCTTTCTCCTTCGCATTTCCCCTCTCTCTTTTGACCTCTGTCTCCTTTACTTCGCTTCTTCCCTTCCATTCGTTCATTTTCTTTTCCTCATTTCCCCTCCTGTCTCTCATTTCCCTTTTCATTTAGTGCTTCCCCTGTCCTTCATTCCAACTACCTCATTTCTTCTTTCAAGTTATGCTTTCCTATTCCCTTTTTATTCTCTTTCTCTCCGTCTCTCCTTCTCACTTCCTTCTTTTGTTCCCCTTGTAAACGTCATTTCCTTCTCTTCCCTCCTTCTCTCTCCCCCATCCCTTCATCCTCACCCAGCTTTGTTTCTTCACCTCCGTCTCTCCCCTCCCTACCTCTTCTTCCATTCCTTCCTCTTCCCACTGACTTCTTTCAACCCCTCTTCCATCCCTTTGCTGTCATCCCCTCTCCCCTTTCCTTCCTTCTATCGCTTTCCCTCCGTCTTCTCATCTCCTTCCCCTCCCCCTTCTCATTCCTTTCCCCTACTCCTCCCCTTCTTACCCCTTAGCCTCCCCCTCTCCCTTTTCCTCTCCCACTTCCTCCTCCTCCCATTTTCTCTTGTCATTTCCCTTCCCTCTTCGTCTTCCCCACTTTTTTGTTTCTGTTACCTCCTTCCCTCGCACTCCTCCACGCCTTCCTTTCTGCTCATCCACTCCCCCACCTTCCCATCCCCCTCTTAGTACCTCCCCTAACTCATTCATTCCCCTCCCCTCTCCTTCCCTACCTTACCTTATTCATCACCCCACCATACTTCTAATCCCTTCCCCTCCTCTTCCTTCGCCTCTCCCTCTCCCTCCCTTTCCCTACTTTACCTTCACTCATCACATATTCCCTTCACTTCCCTCTCCTTTTATCTTTCTTCTCTCTCTCTCTCTCTCTCTCTCTCTCTCTCTCTCTCTCTCTCTCCTCTCTTACAGGTTTTCTTTACCACTCTTCTCTTCACTTCTCCCTCCCTTCCTTGCATTTCCCCCCTTCCCACTCCTCTCCGTCTCTCTTCCCCTCCCCTCGCCTTTCTCTTCCCCCTTCCTATCCCTCCCCTCCCCTCTCTTCACCGAGCCTCCCTGTTTTAATGCTTTCATTCAATCAATCAATCATTTTCTGTGGCACCTCACGGGATGCATAGGGCCGCAATGAACTCTCTCCACCAATATTTGTCTCTTGCCATCTCCTTAAGGTCCCACCAACACTCCTCTCCTGCTTCTCTTTTCGTTGTCCTCAACCAGGATTCCCTCGGCCTACCTCTGCCTCTTCTCCCTCTAGCAGTCCACTCTGGTACATCCTGCATTAAACTGCTTTCTTTTCTATATATGTGCCCCAGTCATTTCCAGCGAGACAGTCTCACATATTCATCAACTGGTTCCACTTTCGTAATATCCCTTACTCTTTCATTTGTAACTCTGTCCTGCCATTTTACCCCAAGTATCCTTCTCAGTATTTTATTCTCAAATCCTAATACTTTCTGATCTGTTGCAATTGTACTGTACCATGACTCATGCCCATAAATTAAAACTGGTCTAACCATGGACTTGTAAATTTTTACTTTAGTATGTACAGAAAGCATATTATTACTCCAAACAGATTTCAACATTCCAACAGCTCGCCAAGCCTGTCTAATCCTCTCCTCAATTTCATTGTTTAATGATCCATTAGATGATACAATCGTTCCCAGATATTTAAAATTTTCTACATTCTTCACCACATTATTCACAATCACACAATCCATTTGGTTCTCCACGTTCATATTAATAATTTCAGTCTTTCCACAATTTATTACCAATCCCACTTTCTCTCCTTCCTCCACAAGGCAATCAAGCACCCATTCATTATCTTGTTCCTTTCCAGTCAGTCTTCCTCTTGTGTTTTTATTGTCGTCTTGTTTTTTTTTATGCAAGGAAGAAGGAACCAAAGGCCAGGAGCCTGCAAACCGTTCCTTCCACAGAAAAACACACACACACACACACACACACAAAAGAGCCAAATTCATGATCCGTTCATTTCGAGATGACTGGATATACTGCGTTTGAAAGCCTAGAGATCATAGGAAGTAGGAAATACAGACAGAGGGAGACAGTTCCAGAGTTAACCTGTTGCATGAATGAAGATCTGGGAATAACGGTTAACTCTTGCATTAGAGAGTTGGACAGAAAAGGGATGAGAGTTTGTTGCTACACGGGTGCTACGTGCCCGTCTTAGAGGTGGAAGGATGCAAGCAGACAGTTCAGAGGAGCAGTGGCCTTTGCAGTAGCGATAGAAAAGAGATAAAGATGCAACAGTGTGGCGAAGAGACAGAGGTTAAAAGGAGCCAGTAAGAGGAGGAGAGTTAAGGAG
Source organism: Coenobita brevimanus (assembly GCF_032717465.1). Classification (NCBI taxonomy): domain Eukaryota; kingdom Metazoa; phylum Arthropoda; class Malacostraca; order Decapoda; family Coenobitidae; genus Coenobita; species Coenobita brevimanus. The sequence goes on from NC_137034.1 coordinate 14,253,648, forward strand.
ACGAAAAGCCTTTGACTCCACCCTATTGAGAACAGCTGTATGTGGGAAGCCTCCCCACACATGAGAGTTGTACTCTGCAAAGAAGCGAATAAAACCCGTGTATAAAGTCAACAACTGTGCAGGGGTAAAGAAGGTACTGAGTCGGCTTCTTACATCTAATGTCTTGGAAGCAGATTTTACGAGAGATGTAATATGATCTTTCAAAGATAAGTCCCGAGAGATGAAACCCCAAGTAAATTATGAATAATGCAACACTGAGCTGGATTATTATTAAACATTAGTGGGTACTCCTGTGGAAGATTTTGTCGGGTTGATAGGTGTAAGAACTGAGTCTTTGGTGCATTAAAAACAAGATTATTTTTACCCCAGTCAGAGATACGAGCCAAGTCAGACATTAGGTGTGCCATAGCCTCATCCCTTGTTTGTTTACTTAGTCCTTCCTTTCCTATTACTCCATCTCCTTCTCAGCCTTCCTTCCTTTACGTCATTCCTTCCCTTCTCTTCTCATTTCCTTCCCTCCCACCTGGCTACTTGTTCCGACCTGCTTTCATTTCACTTGATCTTGTCTCCGTTCTCTCTCTCTCTCTCTCTCTCTCTCTCTCTCTCTCTCTCTCTCTCTCTCTCTCTCTCTCTCTCTCTTTCTCTCTCTCTCTGACTTATTCTTTCCTTTCCATCCCTTTCCCTTGCTATTCCTTCCCTTCGTTTCCCTTTCCTCTCTTGCCCTCCGTTTTATACCCATCCCCTCCTTTCTCTCTCACTCACTTTTCTCTCATTTCCTTCCCTTTCCTTGCCTTTCCTTCCCGACCCTTCCCTTTCCTTGATTCCTTTCCCTATCCTCACTCTCCTCCCCTTCTCCAGTCCTCCTCTTTCCTCCTCTTTATTACGTCTTTCTCTTCACCACATAAGTTCCAGATTTCGAGCCTCGGTCTTAAGAAATTTCCCTACTGTATTCCTTGCCGTTTTCTCTCTCTCTCATATATATATATATATATATATATATATATATATATATATATATATATATATATATATATATATATATATCACGTTGAGTACGCCGCTTCCCGTCCGATCAGCGAAGTTAAGCAACGTTGGGTCTGGTTAGTACTTGGATGGGTGACCGCCTGGGAACACCAGATGCTGTTGGCATCCCTACGTGTCAAGTGGGGTTGGTGGAGGATTAGTGCCCCTCCCTGTAAAACAATTAACTCTAAGCCCTTGGCCACCCCGTCTGGGATACATGGCGTCTGGCAATGAATGAATGAATATATATACGAAATCATCATCAGCTTTTGATTGTCCACTGCAGGACCGACCTATCCCGACCGATGTGGGGACGATACAGCCAATATATCTCTAGCAAGTGGCTTAGGCTGTCTGGTAGAGATTGTATGTGGGGTGAGAAGTGCTTGTAAGTGTAATTGTAGTATTGGAGTGGCTTTGGATGTGTGTGTAGTCTGTGAACTAAGTGTAATTGGCCCGCACAAGCGACTGGGTGCAAACATACTTTATAGAGTGCGACCCTGGTACAACCACAGCACCCATTCTGTCCGCCAAAGCAGTACGTGGTAGGAAGAACGCTCCCAAAGTATATTACCCTGGCGGGGCGCGAACCCTCGTTCTCCCATGTACGATACGCACACTCTACCACTGTACCACAGAGGCTCCATATATATATATATATATATATATATATATATATATATATATATATATATATACACAGTTTGTTAGTGTATATACATATTTGTTCTTAAGCGTTGTTTTTATTTTTCCTTTTTTGTTTCAACCTTCATTTTATTCCATTGTTTCGTTCCTCATTCCCTCTTAGGTTAGCTGTCTTTATTTATTTTTTTCCCTCCTTCCATCCTTTCCACCTTCCTTCCTTCATTTCTCATTCATTTTCCCTCTTTCATTCCCTCTCGTCTCTTCCTCCTCATCTCTCGTGCTTTGACGTTATTGTTTTACTTTTTCTTCTCGCTCGCGTTTCATCTCTTCCTTCTTATTTTTTCATTTACGTTTTACCGTCCCGTTCTTCCTCTCTCCCCTCATCTCAACCCCCCCCCCCTCATTCCACATTTCTCAACCCGTTATGGATCCTTTCAGTCTCCCTCCACTCTCTCCCCTTCCCCGTCCCCCTTTCTTGCTTTCCTCTTTCCTCTCCCTCTCCCTTCCGTCTCCCCATCAGTCGTCTATTTTTCTCTTTTCCTTTCCCTTCTCTCTCTCTCTCTCTCTCTCTCTCTCTCTCTCTCTCTCTCTCTCTCTCTCTCTCTCTCTCTCTCTCTTCTTCTTCTTCTTCTTCTTGTGGTATCACCACCATCAACTTTTTGTTTATGTATAAAGGTACATTTGCATTTATGTGTGTGTGTGTGTGTGTGTGTGTGTGTGTGTGTGTGTGTGTGTGTGTGAAAGCAAATTAGTTTCCTTCATTTTCAATCTCACTGTATGTGCGCGTGTGTGCATAAGTGTACTTCTTTTTCTAGCTGAAATTATACACACTGGAACACACTACCTTACACGCACATACTCGTACATATTCGCTCTCGTGCACATGTAAACACACACGTAAATACACACACACATCAAGCTTTTCGAGAGAGAGAGAGAGAGAGAGAGAGAGAGAGAGAGAGAGAGAGAGAGAGAGACTTCTATATATTGATAAGCGTGGGATAACTGATATATAAATGATGATAATCACAGCTCCTCCCACGGTAGTAATAGTGTTTTTTCTACCGACATTAGAAAAGGCAAAGATAACCCTCCAATTTTGCAGCTGCTATCTGTAAGCCATTTTATCAGTTTATGAGAGACTTTACGGAATGGAAGCGTTAGGTGTGACCATTGTTTGTCCCTTCAGTACGAGAGCCTATTACTTAGTCTAATATAAGCGTGGGAGAGGCCAAAAATAATTGAAGTGGTTAAGAGTTAGCAGGGACGAATGGAATGGGTTTTGCTAGGTAATCTGTCAAATGGAGACGTGAAAAGAGACCTTCTTCAACTAGGCAGCTGAAGAAAGTAGACATCAAAAAGCAGAAACGGTTGTGGGCAGGTCACGTCTTTCGTAGATCCGATACCAGACAACCAGGTTAACTGAAAGGCAATCCCGAAGTGGAATGAGAGGAAAAGGCAGACCGAGAACAAGATGGAGTGATGAAAGTCGTAAATTTACTGGGATTAGGCATAACAGGCTAACAATTAGGAGGTGAGGGGAGAAAGTTGAGAGAGGCAGTCATCCATCAGCCATAGGCTGCTGCTACGGTTGCCGGTGGCGGTGGTTGTGGGAATGATAGTATTAATTTGTAGTAGTAAATTTAGGGATGAGGTGAGCCAGGCTTTCGGAGGCAGGGAAGACGAGGACGGATGGACAGTTATCTCGGAAGTGGTGAGGGAGAAAGCCAAGAAGGTACTTGGGGTGACATCGGGACAGGAGAGAAGACAAGGAGACTTGGTGGTGGAATGAGGAAGTACAGGATAGCATAAATAGGAAGAAGCAGGCAAAGAAGAATATGGATAGACACAGAGACGAGGAAAGCATTCGGGAATATAAGGAGACGAGGAACATAGCCAAGAAAGAGGTTGCTAAGGCAAAAGAAAATGCATACCAGAAGCTGTACAAGAAGTTGAATAGTAGAGAAGGGGAAAAAGACCTGTACCGATTAGCCAGGCAGAGAGACAGAGCTGGGCGGGTGGTGCAGCATGGTAAAATGATAAAGGATGTACTAACAAGTGAGGAGAGTGTACTAAGAAGGTGGAAGGAGTATTTCGAAGACTTGATGAATATAGAAAATATTAGAGAGGGAAGGTTGGAAGAGTTGGAAGTAGTGAGTCAGGAAGTGCAAGAGATCAGCAGAGAGGAAGTGAGGAATGCCATGAAGAGGATGAAGGATGGCAAGGCAGTGGGCCCAGATGGTATACCAGTGGAAGCATGGAGGAGCTCAGGAGAGATGGCTGTGATGTGGTTTACCAGATTGTTTAACAAAATCCTGGAGGGTAAGAGGATGCCGGAGGAGTGGAGAAAAAGTATTCCAGTTCCGATTTTCAAGAACAAGGGTGATGCGCAATGCTGCAGCAACTACAGAGGTATAAAGCTGATCAGCCATGCAATGAAGATATAGGAAAGTGTGGTGGAAGCTAGGCTAAGAAAAAGAAGTGAGGATCTGGGAGGAGCAATTTGGTTTCATGCCAGGGAGAAGTACTATAGACGACATGTTTGCTTTGAGATTGGTGATGGAGAAGTACAGAGAAGGCCAGAAGGAGTTGCATTGTGTGTTTATAGACTTGGAGAAGGCTTATGATAGGGTACCGAGAGAGGAACTGTGGTACCGGTACTGTATGAGAAAGTCAGGAGTGGCAGAGATGTACGAGAGGGTGGTGAAGGACATGTACGATGATAGTGTAACAGCAGTGAGATGTGCAGTAGGAATGACAGGGTTATAAGGTGGAGGTTGGATTGCATCAAGGATCGACTTTGAGTCCCTTCTTGTTTGCAATGGTGATGGACAGATTGACAGATGAGATTAGACAGGAGCCTCCATGGACAATGATGTTTGCGGACGACATTGTGATATGTAGTGAGAGCCGGGAGGAAGCTGAGGCAGAGCTTGAGAGATGGAGACATGCACTGGAGAGAAGGGGAATGAAAGCAAGCAGAAGCAAGACTCAGTACATGTGTGTAAATGAGAGAGATGACAGGGGAACCGTGAGGCTGCAAGGTGTAGAAGTGGCAAAGGTAGATGAATTCAAGTACTTGGGGTCAACTGTACAAAGTAACGGAGAGTGTGGTAGAGAGGTAAAAAAGAGAGTGCAGGCGGGATGGAGTGGGTGGAGAAAGGTGACAGGAATGATCTGTGACAGAAGGGTCTCTGCAGAAATGAAAGGGAAAGTTTATAAGACTGTCGTAAGGCCAGCCATGTTGTACGGAATGGAGACAGTACCACTGACAAAAAGACAGGAGGCACAGTTGGAGGTAGCTGAATTGAAGATGTTGCGTTTCTCACTAGGAGTGACGAGATTGGACAAAATTAGAAATGAACATATTAGAGGGACAGCACAATTAAGTCAGTTTGGGAACAAAGCTAGAGAGGCGAAACTGAGATGGTTTGGACATGGGCGCAGGAGGGATGAAGAGTATGTCGGGGGGAGGATGCTGGAAATGGAGTTACCAGGCAGGAGAAAGAGAGGAAGGCCAAAGAAAAGGTTTATGGATGTAGTGAAGGAGGACATGCGGGTGGTAGGTGTAAGAGAAGAAGATGCAGAAGGCAGAGTAAGATGGAGACAGGTGATCCGCAGTTGCGACCTCTAAGGTGAGAACCGAAAGGAGAAGAAGAAGAGATAAAACTAATATTGTTATCGGTACCGTTGTTTTTATCTGATAGTATTAATGTCTCATTTTATTATTATTACTGTATTGTTATTGCTATTAAGAACTCCATATTCTGTGAAGCTCATTTCGATACAATATACAGAATAATATATATATATATATATATATATATATATATATATATATATATATATATATATATATATATATATATATATATATATTGTTACATAGCCTGTGATTTCATCATCCTTTGTGTAATTTTAACGCACAGTTGCTGCATGTTTGATCACGAGCGTGTTCTGCCTCAGTCCCCCCCTTCTACCGTTATAGTAGAGTAAGTCGTTCTCTCTGTTATACTTTGCGGGATTTTCATCTCTTTGTCCCCGTGGCTTCATTTGCGCGTCCTTATTACAAGTTGTATCAAGCTCTGCCGGCCCCTATATAATGAGCTCAGTCTCTGCATCATTGCCACTTAGATCTGCTCCTCATTTTGTTCACATCTCTGTCCTCCCCTGTACAGATATTATTATTATTGTGAGTGCTCAAGAAATCTCCAAACATCTAGCAGCTGTGTGTAATTTGAGTATAACTGTTGTATTTTTTCTTGTACTGTGTAGCATAAGGTTAATTCTTAGGCCTAGTGAGATTTGTGATTAATGTAGAGTTTTATATCAGTCATTTTTGATAATAGTTTGTATCTGTAATTATTTATCTGGCATTCACTGAGTATTATCTGGTATCTCATTTTATCAGGGCTGACTTACATAAATTTACTCTTGCTAATTTCGTGTTAATAGAGGCTATTGCAGTTAACCATATATTTAACCTGTTTATTTGCCATTACATTATCTTTATGAGTCCTGAATGTTTTGTTGTTAGTTTAAGCATTAAACTTTAACTTGTAATTTTACCTAACTCTTTTGTTTTAAACCTGGAACTTTACGGGACAGTAGTGATTTTTAGCATTCTCACTTAAAGTGTACATTATCTTTCTCTGTTCCGTAACATAAATTTGGCGACCTCATATCAGGATATTCAGGATATTATCATAAGGATATTGCTTGATATTTTGTGACTGTTACTTATTAATTATGTCTACTATTACTACACTTGAAGCCAAGGACTTTTTGTCAAATGTGCAAACAGTGTGTGATATAGAAAACAGAACAAAGAATGAACTTAAGATTGTTGCTCAACAATTGGGATTTGTTGTTCGCTCTCATCAGAGTAAAGATCAGATTGTTGCCATGATTAATGAAAGCTTGTTTAATGTAACTCCTCCAAATGAGCAAACGCAGATTGAATTAGCTAGGTCACAGCTAGCCCTGCAGGAGGCTCGTGTTAATGAGGCAAATGCTCGTATTCAAGAGGCAGAGGTACAGGCTCAGGCACAAATTGAACTTGCCAGGATTCAGGCAGACCATGAGTATCGCATGAAACAAGGTGGAACTGGATCATCTAGCTCTGATGATTTTGATGTGGCTAAAAATGTTAAACTTGTCCCTCCTTTTAATGAATCTGATTTAACAAAGTATTTTCAGTTGTTTGAGAGGGTAGCTACAGGTTTTAATTGGCCCTAGGAGTATTGGCCAGTACTCCTTCAAACTGTTCTCACCGGTAAAGCTCAAGTAACTTATGCATCTTTGCCTCAGGATCAGTCTGATAATTATGATGTAGTTAAGAGCTTGATTCTTAAGGCCTATGAGCTTGTTCCTGAAGCCTATAGAGTAAAATTTAGGACAACTTACAAGCATGATAAGCAATCCCATGTTGAGTATGCAAAAATCAAAGAAGATTTGTTAGAGCAGTGGTTAAATTCTAAGAATGTGGATTCTGATTTTGGTAAATTTAAGCAGATGATTTTGCTGGAGGATTTCAAAAGGTGTATTAGTAAAGATGTAAGCCTATATCTTGATGAGAAAAGAATAGATAATTTGTCTGATGCTGCAGTTTTAGCTGATGAGTATGTTCTCACTCACAAGAGATATTCTAGAGAAAGAGGGAAAGCTGAGAGTAAGTACGTTGCCTCTACTCAGAGTACAGGTAACAGGAAAGAGAATAAGGATGATGTTTCTCAGGAAGTAAATACCAGCTTCACCTCTAGATTTCAGAAAAGTAAATGTACTTATTGTAGTAAGCTTGGTCATACTACGGAGAGATGTTTCAGGAGACAGCGTGATGTGAACAAAAAGGAGTCTTTAAATATTCAGTCAATTGGTCTAGTGTCCACTCTTGAGAGTTCCCAGAATTCTTTAACTGAGTTAACTGAACCTGCTTTGAGGGGTAACTTAAATTCTCATAATGGAGCTCCTCTTTTGAGCAGTAACGTGGGTGACACTCTCAAGAGTTCATGTGCTAATTTCCTGTCTGATGGTTTTGTCAGTCCTCTGGACAGTAATGACAGGAAATCAGTTCAGATATATCGTGATACAGGTGCTTGCCAATCCCTTATGCTGACCAGTGTTCTAGGCTCTAATGTTAATTCCTCTGATGAAACTGTAATCTTACAAGGTGTAGGGAATAATTACTGCTCTGTCCCTCTGTGCAGAGTGAATTTAGAGTCTGGTTTTGTTAATGGTTCCGTTATGGTTGGGTTGGTTGTGACACTCCCAATGTCAGGTGTAACTTTCTTACTTGGAAATGATATTGGTGGAAGTCAAGTGTGTCCAGCTCCTCAGCTGTCTAGTGAGCCAGTGGCTGTGTCCCAGGATTGTGGTGTCCCTGATGTGTTCCCTGCATGTGCTGTCACTAGGGCTAAGTCTAAAGTTACTGGTGATTTAGAGGATAATGATGATGATGATGTTATCCTAGCTGACACTTTTCTTGCTAATTTGGACCACTCACCAGATGAGGCAGTACCCCGTAGTGTTGATAATTTGTCTCGTCAAGAGTTGGTTGAGTTGCAGGTTGCTGACCCTGAGTTGAAAGGTCTAGCTAACTCTGCTTACAGTGAAGAAGAGTCAGCCGGTGCTTCTACTTGTTATTATGTAAAGTCAGGAGTACTTATGAGGAAGTGGAGACCCCCAACAGCATCAGCCGACTGTGAATGGGAGGTTGTACATCAAGTTGTCATCCCTCGTGTTTGTAGGCAGGATATCATTAGAGTGGCTCATGATTCCAGTTTGGCAGGACACCTTGGAGTGAGGAAGACTGTGGCACGCATTTTGAAACACTTCTACTGGCCAGGTATCTTCAGGGATGTTTCCTGGTATTGTAAGTCTTGTCACACCTGTCAAGTTGTGGGAAAGTGTAATCAGACAGAAAAGGTTGCACCTCTAGTTCCCATTCCTCCTTTTGAGGCGCCTTTCACCCGTGTGTTGGTGGATATTGTGGGCCCTCTTCCTAAGACTTCTTCAGGATTTTCTTATGTGTTGACCATGATTGATATGGCTACTCGTTATCCTGAAGCCATTCCACTTAGAAACATCTCAGCAAAGAACGTGGTTACGGAAATGCTAGGGTTCTTCACAAAGTTTGGTCTGCCCAAGGAGGTACAGTCAGACCGGGGAAGTAATTTCATGTCAAACGTTTTCAAGCAGTCTCTGAAAGAGTTGGGCATCACCCAGATCACGTCTTCAGCTTACCATCCCCAGACCCAAGGAGCGTTGGAGAGATATCATCAAACACTCAAATCGATGCTCAAGAAATACTGTTTGGAACATCAGAAAGACTGGGATAAAGGTCTTCCATTTGTTGTATTTGCCGCAAGAGAATCTCCAAATGAATCACTGGGCTTCTCACCTTTTGAACTACTGTTTGGCCATGAAGTAAGAGGACCCCTTAAGCTACCCAAGGAATGCTGGCTGTCGGAGGAAGATGACGTCAACCTGCTGGAGTATGTGATGAAGTTCAAAGAACGGCTGTCCACTGCTTTACAGCTGGCGAGAGAGAATTTAGGAGCTGCTCAGGAGAAGATGAAGACTTGGTATGATAAGAAGTCCAGGTTACGCCACTTTCAGCCAGGAGATCAGGTTTTGATTCTGCTACCAGTTCATGGGCAACCTCTTCAAGCCAAGTTTAGTGGTCCTTATTTCGTGGAGAAGAATCTCAGTGATGTCAACTATGTCATCGCCACACCAGATCGTAGAAAGAGCAAGCAACTATGTCACATCAACATGCTAAAGTTATATCACAGGCGGGACGAAAATAATCCAGTCTGCACTGTAGCTGTTCCACCCGAGTCTGCAAGTGAAGCTCTCCCATGCAGCATGAGCCTGAGTGATAGTTTGGGGAAGAATCCTGATATCATGAATGATCTCCAGACTAAGCTTTCTCATCTACCTCCCAAGGAAAGGCAGGGGAGTTTTCGGCATTACTGCAGGAGTACCCGCAAGTGTTCCGTGCTACTCCAGGAAGAACCACTGTGTTGATGCATGATGTCGATGTTGGAGACGCAAAGCCAATTAAATTGCCTCCTTACCGTGTGAACCCAGTGAAAGTTCCTCTCATCCAGAAGGAGCTTGGCTACCTGTTGGACCACAAGATGATTGAGCCCTGTCAGAGCGAGTGGAGTTCTCCTGTCACTCTAGTCCCTAAGCCAGGTGGGTCACAGAGGCTTTGCATTGACTACAGACGTGTTAATCAGATAACCAAAACAGACACTTACCCTCTCCCTCGCGTGGAAGATTGCATAGACAAGATCGGAAAGGCTAGGTACATAAGTAAGTTTGATTTGTTAAAGGGATACTGGCAAGTACCTATGACTGAACGTGCTAGGGAGATCTCATGTTTTGTAACATTAGGAAAGATCTTTGCATGGTCTGTAATGCCATATACAGATTGTTTTAGAGTAATAAGAAATTTCCTTTGTAAATTTCTTTTTTCTTTGTGGGGAGGTGTTACATAGCCTATGATTTCATCATCCTTTGTGTAATTTTAACGCACAGTTGCTGCATGTTTGATCACGAGCGTGTTCTGCCTCAGTCCCCCCCTTCTACCGTTATAGTAGAGTAAGTCGTTCTCTCTGTTATACTTTGCGGGATTTTCATCTCTTTGTCCCCGTGGCTTCATTTGCGCGTCCTTATTACAAGTTGTATCAAGCTCTGCCGGCCCCTATATAATGAGCTCAGTCTCTGCATCATTGCCACTTAGATCTGCTCCTCATTTTGTTCACATCTCTGTCCTCCCCTGTACAGATATTATTATTATTGTGAGTGCTCAAGAAATCTCCAAACATCTAGCAGCTGTGTGTAATTTGAGTATAACTGTTGTATTTTTTCTTGTACTGTGTAGCATAAGGTTAATTCTTAGGCCTAGTGAGTTTTGTGATTAATGTAGAGTTTTATATCAGTCATTTTTGATAATAGTTTGTATCTGTAATTATTTATCTGGCATTCACTGAGTATTATCTGGTATCTCATTTTATCAGGGCTGACTTAGATAAATTTACTCTTGCTAATTTCGTGTTAATAGAGGCTATTGCAGTTAACCATATATTTAACCTGTTTATTTGCCATTACATTATCTTTATGAGTCCTGAATGTTTTGTTGTTAGTTTAAGCATTAAACTTTAACTTGTAATTTTACCTAACTCTTTTGTTTTGAACTTGGAACTTTACGGGACAGTAGTGATTTTTAGCATTCTCACTTAAAGTGTACATTATCTTTCTCTGTTCCGTAACAATATATATATATATATAGAGGGAGAGTCTGGGAAGGAAGAAAGAGTAAAAGCAGAGGATGGAAGGATGTTAACTGAGATGGATGCAGTAAGGAAGAGATGGCCAGAGTATTTTGAAAGATTGTTAAATGTAGAGGAGGGAAGGTGGCTGAGTTTGTGGCGGATGGAAGGGTGCAAGGAATAAAGGTGTTGGGAGAGTTGAATGATTCTTTGATCACGAAGGAGGAAGTGCAGAAGGCAGTAGAGGAGATGAAAACAGGCAAAGCTGCAGGTATGGATGGGTGTGCTGTGGAATGCCTGAAGGGTGGTGGAGTGACTATTGTTGACTGGTTAGTAAGATTGTTGAATGTGTGCTTTGTGAAAGGTATGGTGCCAGTTGACTGGGCAAGTGCTTGTGTGGTCCCGTTGTATAAAGGCAAGGGTGATAAGTATGAATGTACTAGCTTTAGGGGTATAAGTCTGTTGAGTGTTGTAGGTAAGGTGTATGGTAGAGTGTTAATTATGAGAGTTAGAGAGGGTACAGAGGGAGTGATTGGTGATGAGCAGTGTGGCTTTAGGAGAGGGAGGGGATGCATGGATCAGGTGTTTGCGGTGAGACAAGTGTGTGAAAAGTATTTAGCGAAAGGCAAGGATGTGTTTTGGGCATTTATGGATTTAGAGAAAGCGTATGATTGAATTGATAGGGAGGCTTTGTGGAGTGTTTTAAGAGTGTATGGACTTGATGGTAGGTTACTAAAAGGGGTGAAAAGTTTTTATGTAAATAGTAGAGCGTGTGTAAAAGTGTGAAATGCTGTGAGTGATTGGTTTCCTGTGAGAGTGGGGCTGCGACAGGGATGTGTGATGTCGCCTTGGTTGTTTAATATTTACATGGATGGTGTTGTAAGGGAGGTGAATGCAAGAGTTTTAGGTGGAGGTCTGAGTCTGGTGAATGTTGATGGTGGAGAGTGGAATCTGAAGCAGCTGCTGTTTGCAGATGATACTGCACTGGTGGCTGATTCAGAGGAGAGATTGAGACAGTTGGTAGAGGAGTTTGGAAGGGTGTGTGAAAGGAGGAAATTGAAAGTAAATGAGAATAAAAGTAAAGTGATGAAGTGTATGAGGTTGGTAGATGGTAGGGAGACGAATATAGTTTTGAATGGCGAGTTGCTTGAGGAGGTAGAGTGTTTTAAATATCTAGGGTTACATGTTGCTGTGGATGGAAGAATAGATGCAGAAGTAAAGTTTAGAATAAATGAAGTAGGAAAGGTGCTGGGAGGAATGAAAAAGTGTTTAGATGTCGTTCGCTTAGAATGGATGTAAAGAGAAGGCTCTATGAGGGTGTTGTGGTACCGACTGCATTGTATGGGGCTGAAACATGGAATATGGGTGTAGCAGAGAGGAAAAGTCTGAATGTAATGGAGATGAGGTGTCTGAGGAGTATGTGTGGAGTGACGCGTATGGATCGAGTGCGTAATGATGATGTGCGAAGGAGAACTGGAGTTGTTCGGGAGATGGCTGGTGGAGTTGAGCAGAGGGTGTTGCGATGGTTTGGGCATATGGAGAGAATGGATAATGAGCGATTGGTGAAAAAGATAACTAGATCTGATGTGAGCGGTGTAAGGTTGAGAGGAAGACCACGAATAGGATGGATGGACAGTGTGAAGAGAGCGCTGGATGCGAGAGGGATGTCTGTTGAGCAAGGAAGAGTGGCTGTGCGTGACAGAAATGGGTGGAGAGAAATTGTGAATGAATAAGTGATGACGCAGCCCTGAGGGGATATTCTCCCGCATTTGGTCTGATCAGCTAGTCAGGTCAGGTGCGGGTAAGGGGATGAGTCTGTTTTGATGTGGCAGGGGTAAACCAGTTCTGCTGTCGGGCCCTGCTGCGGATGTCACTGATTGCATTGCGCAGTTGACCCTTGTGCAGTGTGGTGCGGTGAGGATCTGTCCGTTCTACCCTTTGGGGCTAAGATGCGAATGAATGTGTTTGAATGGATGAGTAAATGGAGAGTGTGTCGTCCTGTCTCGGCTACCTCCCTTTCCTTGGGGGAAGCAGCCTAGGTATATATATATATATATATATAGAGAGAGAGAGAGAGAGAGAGAGAGAGAGAGAGAGAGAGAGAGAGAGAGAGAGAGAGAGAGAACGGTGGGTTGCACAGCAATATTCAATTTCAAAAGTGAGAGAAAGAAGATGATTAAAGACAAAAAGATATGCCCAATAAAAGTCAGCGAAAATAAAGCAGCTTTTCAGTTGGAAAAAAGGAACAGATTTCAGGCTCTCAGTTATGCTGAATGTGACATTGATGAGTTGAATGACAGACTAACAAAAGTGCTAAAAGAATCAGCGGAGGTAGTAGGAAAACCTAATACAACCAAAGCCGGGAAGTATTCAGAGAAGACACTTGAGCTTATGAAAAAAAGAAAGTTAATGAAAGTAAAAACAAAGAAAGATGAAATAGAACGAGCGGAATTAAACAAGCTTATCAACAAAAGACAAAGAGAAGAAAAAAGAAAGAGAAACATGGATCAAATCAAAGAAACCATCAAAAAAGGAAAAAGTCTGAAACAGGTCCGAAATAAAATGGCACTTGGAAAGCAACAAATTACATCACTAAAAGACAAAAACGGTGAAGCCATTAAATGCAGAGATATGATGCTGAAGCGAGTTGAAGAATTTTACAAAGAACTGTATGCATCAAAGACAATAGTACCAATAGCTAACTTTTCTGTTGACACAAGTGAAATACTTGAGATAACACCAGACGAAGTAAATATTTCTCTTAAAAATATGAAAAGAGGGAAGGCTCCGGGAGAAGATGGAATAGTAGCAGATTTACTGTTGGATGCTGGAGCAGAAGTACAAAATAGGCTTGCTCACTTATTTACCCAATGTATAAAACAGAAGAAAATTCCCAAAACATGGTGTAATGCAATTGTTATTCTACTTTATAAAAAAGGCGACTCAAAAGACCTTAGTAACTATCGACCCATTAGCTTGCTATCAGACATTTACAAACTTTTCACTAAAGTCCTTACAAAACAGAATAGCTACAAATTTGGAGGAAAACCAACCTCGTGAACAGGCAGGATTCCGATTCGGGTATTCGACCACTGATCACCTGCACACAATGAATCAGCTAATTGAGAAAACTACAGAATATAATAAACCACTGTGCTTAGGTTTTGTTGATTACGAAAAGGCTTTCGACTCAGTGGAGCACATAGCAATTATAAATTCATTGCGAGAACAAGGAGTGAATGAGAACATTGTAAAACTGCTCGAAAACATATATAAAGCGGGAACTGCTACAGTTCAGTTACATAAGGACTCAGAGAAAATTAAGATTGAGAAGGGCGTACGTCAGGGAGATACAATTTCACCAAAGTTATTTACAACATGCCTAGAAAGTGTTTTCAGAATGCTAGACTGGGAAAACAAAGGAGTAAACATAGATGGAGAAAAGCTAAACCATTTAAGATTTGCAGATGAAATTGTCCTAATCTCAGAAAAAGCAGAGACGTTGCAAGAAATGTTGAATGACCTGAACAGAGAAAGTCTCAAAGTAGGGCTAAAGATGAACCGGAGTAAAACTAAAGTAATGTTTAATCCTCAAACACCAAAGAGCGTCATAAGAATAAGTGGAGAAATTCTTGAAGAAGTTGAAGAGTACAATTACCTGGGACAAATACTAAAATTAATGAAAGATAATGATAGCGAAATAAAAAGATGCATTACAATTGGATGGAAAGCTTTCGGTAAACATAGAGACATTATGAAAAGTAGCTTGCCAGTTTGTATGAAACGAAAAGTATATAACGAATGTATAATTCCAGCTATGACGTATGGTTGTGAGACTTGGAAACTGACAAAATCGATGGAAAATAAATTAATTCGTTCTCAGAGAGCAATGGAAAGGTCAGTGTTGGGAATATCTTTAAGAGACAGATAAAGGTCAACTTGGGTGAGAGAGCAGACTAAAGTCCAAGATATTATAGAAGTTATAAAAGAACAGAAATGGAGGTGGGCAGGCCGTGTAGGAGGAACAAGGGATAATCGATGGAGCAAGAGGTTGACTGACTGGACACCAAGAGATGGTAAGCGTAGCAGAAAAAGGCCAGACAGGAGGTGGAGAGATGAGATAGAGAAATTTGCAGGGAAAACATGGCAAAGATTGGCTCAGCCAATGAATTCGTGGAGAAGGTTGGGGGAGGCCTTTGTTCAGCAGTGGACTTATAATGGCTGATGATGATGATAATATAAAGATCCAGAAGGCTGGCATTCCAAGACCGTTCGAGATAAAGACTTGAAATTTTCAGGGGTGATGTTTCTTGGTTGCAGGCTTCTTTTGGCACATTGTTTTTTTCCTAGCACCAGCGCCGCACTAGCGCCCTCTGTACTGTATTATATTTTCAATTTTTGCGCACTTGCAGCACTAGCGTCGCACTAATGGTCTCTGTTATGTTTTCAATTTTTCCCCTCCTGCACAACAGACTAGAGAATCGACTGCTTTGCAAATGTTCCCTTATGTAGTCGTGAACATATTCTAGTTTTTATTATTATTTTTTTTTTAAATATTACCACCACCACCACCACCACCTCTGCTACCACTACTAAAGCAAAGCTACTACTACTGCTACTACTACTACAACAGCAACAACAACAACAACAACAATTGCTGCTGCTACTACTACTACTACCACTACAGCAACAATGGCAGCAACAACAACAAAACAACAACAAAAATAACTACTACTACTATTACTATTACTACTACTACTACTACAGCAGCAGTGGCAGCAGCAAAACAACAACAACAACAACAACAACAACAACTACTACTACTACTACTACCACTACCACTACTACTACTACTACTACTACTATTATTACTACTACTACTACTACTACTACTACTACCACTACTACTACTACTACTACTACTTCTACTATTGTTTCAACTTCTACTGCTACCACTACTACTACTACTACTATCGCTGCTACTACTACCACCGCTACCACCACCTTAATCAGCCACGATCACCACCACCACCACGATCACGGCAAAGACGACGACGACTACCAGTTGTTCCTGCCAGCACAGGATGTGTGGCATTAGTGTGCGTCCACACGTGTGCTCGAACAAGTGCTGGCAACATGTAAGCAACACAGTAACGAACACGCTGCAAACATGTTGGGAACAGCAGCGTCCAGATCATGTTGGCAACATCATGATGCAGTCTCAGCTGCCTGGTATGGACACACTTCTCCCATCGCCTCTGCTGCCAGTGTTCGAAGCTGCACTGAAACATGTTTGTATACTTCTGTCCAAATACTGCTGCATACATGCACCCAAACATGTTGCCAGCTGTGTTGCCAACATATGTTCGGGGGCACGTGTGGACGCGCACTTAAACAGATAAATAGGCATAAAAGAAAAAATATTAAAACTTGATGTAACCGAAGAATTGAGAAAATAAGAAAATGGAAAGGTATGACGAGGAATGTGCAGAGAGTAAGTGAGAGAATGGTGGAATGTGAGATAGTGAAGAAACATTGGAGAGAGAGAGAGAGAGAGAGAGAGAGAGAGAGAGAGAGAGAGAGAGAGAATGTTAGAGTGAAAGCTCAAATGACGCAAATTGAGTGTAATCAATAAAACAAGAGCTCCCCCATGTATATATTTCCGTTTCATCACATCAAGGAAGTGAAAACCCAGTTGCATATTACCCTCTTCCAGTTACAGGGACCCGACACTAGGCTGTCGTAGGAGGGAGATGGTGGTGGAGTGGTTAGAAGAGTGGTTTACTGGCCGAGGGAAGGAGGACTGTTTGGGGTCTTATATTTCGTTATATGTCACCTGATGTTGCTCAAGACCCACCGACATATAGGTAGATATTTTTGTTGGGTAAGGAAGCTCCCTGACACCTCTTCCTTAACAATTTGTTTTTGGATATGATTGGTTGCTATCCATTTGTATGTTACTGATGCAGGGTATGATGATATTGGAAGGATTTATGTAACACAGAAAGGACGGTAAGGTGTGATAAACAAAATAAATCACCTAGGAAACTGTGTTAGGGAGCTTCCTCTCTCAACGAGAATACGAGCCATAGACATCCCTGGTAATACCATCATACCTGACTCTAAGTGAGAGATGCGTAACATGTGTTCAGTATGGACGTTGGGTGTTAGCGTCTAAGGGTGACTTGTGATGGTGTGTGACACCGAGGAGTATAACTGGACCTGGGAACGTACAGAACACTCTCATTTATAACCAGAATTGGAAGTATAAAATGAGGGAGAGAGAGGAAAAAAAATGGCATTGATTCCCTTCAGGGCCATGATGTCTTATGATCTATTCCGGCTACCTCAGGACGATTATATTTAACATATGGATCTTTCTTACCGAAAACATTAACTAAGCCTCTTTAAGCAAATTTTATTATATATCTGATTGGTTTATTAGAATAGGAAAGTCTTGATGTAGTGAAAGAATTGAAGGTAGATAACCGCCAGACTCTCTTTGATGGAATCACGTGATAATCGATAAACCTCCAGTCACCTCTTCAGGCTCGAACCCATGACCTACACTCCGGCAGGAATGTTCTAACCACAAGACAACATGGTAACAATACAAGCATACTCTTCCTGCTTTCTTTTTCAGTCCCTTCAGTGCCTGATGTCTCATACTTAATTTTTTTTACCAGCAAGCGTTATTATTCATCTATAATGAGACCTGTGACAAAGAGGGAAGTAAAAACAATCGCCATTAATCCCTTCACTACGAGGGATCTCCCGTTGATTTTATAAAAATCGTCTTGTGACAGCAAGGATAAAATTTAAAGACAAGATGGAGCACTCAGAAAGAGCAACTCCCGCACATTAAAATTAGTTCAAGGGCCGAACAGTTGACTTTGTCCTGTGACCTTGATCATGGGCCGAATAATTCCAAAATAAAACTAGCTACTTCATGCTTGCCTGACCCTTAACCCTTCCTTCAACTTTGACCTAGTGCCGATGAAAACTTTTGAGCTGACCTGCTCTCAAGATAGAATCTCTTCAGTCTTGGACGAGTTTCAGTCCTTTCACCAAGTTTGATCCAAATGAAATCAGTATTGTTTTAGTTACAAGGTCGAGCATTTGACCTTGCCCTGTGACGCTGATCACTGACTGATTTTTCTAAGAATCGAATCCCTTCTTCCTTTCTTCCTTTACCCTGAACTTTGCAAAAAAGTGTTCGCATCAGATGAATAATGTTCATGTTAACCTCCCCATGTGACCGAGACCTTTAACTTTTTTTTTTCTTATTACTATTACAGTAGGTCAGCACCTTGACTGAACTGTAGTCTTTCCACTAAGTCTGGTTACATCGGACAGAAACTGGCTGAGTTGCTTTGATCTCTCTCTCTCTCTCTCTCTCTCTCTCTCTCTCACACACACACACACACACACACACACACACACACACACACACACAAACACAATCACACTGAGCAAAATATAACACCTGCATCCCTACCGCCAGCACGGATGTAATGATATTGTAATAAAGTGTACAAAGAGAATCACCTGGTTTACTATCTTTTAAACTTTTCACACTGCTGGCACTTTTTCTTTGTTGTAAGTACATCCAACCGATTTTATATAGATGAAGGAGAACCTGTTTGACGCATAATGCCGACACACCTTCACGATGACTGTAGCATTTGTGTATTATTCTTTCTAACAACCTCCTTGTATCAGTGAAGAGGTTAAGGCTCTGTGAAGGAGGAATAAGCCATACTATTAAAATTAAGACTAGATCACATAGTAAAAATCATAAGGTGTAGTTTGTGTACTTGTGTAACCTTATGTAACTTTAAATGGCGCTGTAATCCTTTCTAAGCTTCTTGGCGATACGGTAATTCCCCACCTCTTGCATGTGATCGGCTGATATCCCCGCAGGAAAGATGATGCTCCTCTTCAACATGGTAGTTACTTTTCATGTCATTATAGTTACCATTTACACCTTCAGCCTGAGTACGCAATAAATAGTATATTATTGCTATATCAAGGCAATTTTACTCCACACTAGGAAGACTTACTGATCTAGGGGGTTCGATAAAGCCTTCATTAACCCTTTTCACTACTAGACATCCTTTGTAAAATCAAATAGAAACGTCTGGGCAGCTTGATTTTATAAATACGTCATCGTAATGAAGACGATAATTGTCACTGTCAGCCTCACCTTTCCCAGTCAAGGTCCAGCTTTAAAGTTGGGGGCGTGGCTCAGTTTTATTAAGTTAGAATAATGGCACCGTAGAACAGAGTGTACTGGAACAGAATGCAGCACCGTCCAATTTCTGTTGCACTCTTCGCTCGAACGTTCGAAACATCAGGCATATTAGTTGCCTCTTCAGTGGGATTACTTTCTTCTTCATTTATTTATTTATTTATTTATTTATTTATTATGCTTTTGTTGAATTTGAGGAGTAAGTTATACGCTTCATTAACCCTTTCACAACAACGGTGCTCTCCAGACCTGAATGAAAATCGTTTAGTAACAGCAAGAATCAAAAGTGACGACACCAACGTGACGAGGTAAACCCTTTGATTGCGGTGTGTCTGAACTGAACTAACTCGTCCGCCGTAAGCTGGAATAAAATACTAAGTTTATTCCCGGCCCAAACGTCAATCGTAGTGTCTTTAGTGTAGTCCGTACCCTGAGTCTGTGTTGAGTGTTGTAAAATCGTCTGGAGTAAAAGACAGCGCAGGTAATTTGCAACTAAAGAAATTGTGAGATTCTAGTTGAAGGTTTTTGTAGATTTTAAAGAGAGACTCTGATACTGTACTCATTGCAATAATCAGCCCTTTCCTTCCTCTCTCCTCCCTTCCATTCTCTCTCTCTCTCTCTCTCTCTCTCTCTCTCTCATTTTTCTTTAAACTTTCAGCAGGATAATCGACAGTGACGCCTTTATCATTTTACACATGTTACCTTCCGACAGTTTTAGTGCGTTATGGAAACATCAGTACGTAATAAAGGCAATTATCACCAGAGAGAGAGAGAGAGAGAGAGAGAGAGAGAGGAAATGAGGGTGGTTACGTCTTGAATGATGGGTCAGTTTTCTTACTGTACTTTCGTCTGTTTTTGATACTTTCATTGTTGTTTTGTGGTAGAGGGGGTGAAGGACGAGGGGAGATGAAAAGGGAGGAAGGTGAGACGTGAGAGGAAGGGAGAGAGGGAATATGTAGGGTGAGAAAGAGTGAGGGTGGGTGGAATGAGAGGAAGATAAGGGGTTATAGGGAGAGAGAGAATGGGAATATGTATGGTGAGAAAGGGTGAGGGTGGACAGAATGAGAGGAAGGTGAGGGGTGAGGGAGGAGGGAAAGGGAGGAAGGTGTTGAGTGCGACGAGTTAGGGGAAGGGAGGAGAGGTATACAGTGTACGAGTATAGCACGGTTGAATCTGAGACAGAATCAGGGCTTAGTGGGGACTGACAATGGGTATGCCTGAAAATATTTACGTTCTCATGTGTTTGCTGATACTATGATAAAGGAATGGGATTGCCAGTGTTGGCTGAAATTACCAAAAAACTGTCGTGAGCGTAAAAAACTTAGGTTTCTCTTTGTAAGAAACATCCATTTCTGTCACAAGTTCACATGTGGCAAGTTATACGTAGACTGAGAAGATGTGAAGGGTGAGGGTGGAGGGAAAGAGAGTAAAGTGTAAAAAGGAGTACAAGAGAAAGCAAGCAGCAACATCCTATTGATCCTTTCGTGACTTTTTGTAGGGAGGGTTATGGCTAACAAAACTATTCTATCAGCTGAAGCAAGGAAAGAGAGCAGCAATAGACGTAGGGGTCCTTTTGAGGTTGCTTGTAACAGAAAACTATGACTAATATCTGCTTCCCTGAGTTTAGGAGAAGGGTAGTGAAGGAAGAAGAGGGAGAAGGTATAGTAAGTAGTGTGGGAAAGAATAATGAATGATGGGACAGAGAATTGGGGAAGATGTTGAGTGAGGGAAATGAGGTGGAGAGAGAGGGTCGGGTTGCCTGTATGAGAGGGAAAATGTAAGAAGGTGAAGAGTGAGGAGCAAAGAGGGAGAGAAGGGGTAATGGGTGGTGAAGGAGGGAAAGGAAGGATGACGTTGGGTGAAGTGATGTACGAGGAGAGGGAGAGGGAGGAGGAAATGGTAGGAAGATTTAAGGTGTGGATAGGTGAGCAGGAGAGTGAGGTGTACTGTAGGATGAGGGGTGAAGAATGAGAGGAGGGGAGGAAAGGATGGGATGAGGGATATACAGAGATAGTATGTAGGGTGAGAATAAAGGAATAAAAATATGAGGTGAGAGGGAGAGTGGCAGGGGTACCTTGAGTGAGAAGGGATGGGTGGGAGAGTACAAACGAGTACAAAGAAATACAAAGGAAAGCAAACAGGATGACCTATTTGACCTTTCGAGGCTGATTGTTACAGGTTAAGTTACAGTTAACATAACTCTTGTTTGTCAAAAACAAGGACAGGAAAGCAGGGAAAAGGAAAAAAAAAAGTGTGGGGTGAGAGGGGAGAAGGGGAGAGGGTTACGTAGGGTGAGAAAGGGTGAGGGGTGAGGGAGGAGGGAAAGGTAGGAAGTGTTGAGTAAAGAGGGATGAGGACGGGAGTGGGTACAGTTCGTAAGATGGGAAGAGGGGGAAAGGTGTGGGGTGAGGTGGAGGTAAAAAGGAGAGAGGTAGAGGTATGTTCTCAATCTTGCATCATCTTTGAACATACTTGATATTTTGTTCTCTCGGAATTTAGCTTGGAAAAATTATATTGCTTCTTTTGTAAAATCTGCTTCCAAGGGATTAGGTGTGCTGAGCCGACTCCGTGCCTTCTTTACCCCTGCACATTTGTTGACTTTATACTGGGGTTTCATTCGCCCCTGTGAAGAGTACAACTCTCGTGTATGAGGAGGCTCCCCACATACAGCTCTTCTCAGCAAGGTAGTGCTAAAGGCTTTTCGTCTGATTAACTCTCCTCCTCTTACTGGCTCCCTTCAATTTGCCTCCTAACTGCACTATTGCATCTTCATTTCTTTTCTGTCGCTACTTCAGTGGTCACTGCTTCTCTGAGCTGTCTGCTTACGACCCTCCACCACTACGGCGGGCGAGTAGCACTCGTTTAGTAGCAAACTCTCATCCCTTTTCTGTCCAACTCTCTAATCCCAGAGTTGGATGTCAATTCAAATTCTTCATGTATGCAACAGGTTAACTCAGGGAATGTCTTCCTCTGTCTGTATCTCCTGCTGCCAGATACCTACAGTCTTTCAAACGCTGTGTGTCAAGGCAACATAAATGAACGGATCTTAAGTGTGGCTCTCTTTTATCCTCTTTTTTTATTTTTTCTTGGAGGGAACAATTTTGCGGGCTTTGTATCCTTTGGTTCCTTTTTCCTTGCATAAATATGTACATAGTACATAGAGTGAGAAAGGGTAAGGGAGGAGGGAAAGGGAGGAAGATGTGCAGTGAGAGAGGTGAGGGGGGGAATGAAGGAGAGGTAACAGGGTGGGAAGTGAGTGGAGTGAAGGTGTAAATAAGAAGGTTTGAAATGCGTGGGGAGTGATCAAGGAAGGTGAGACGTGTAGGGTAAGGTGATATAGAGGAGGGGGTTTGTGCGAGGAAGAATGAGGGGAGAGGAGGGGATGTCGGGTGAGGAGGTGACTGGAGCGGTGGGATGAGGCTAGAAGGTTAGGAGGAGAGAGGAGCAGGGAAGGAAGGTCAGAGGTGAGGGAGATATACAGGAAGGAAATGCGGGTCAGGGAAGAGGGCCAGGAGTGAGAGAGGGATAAGGAGTGAAAGTAGGATAAAAAGATGATTGGGAAAGGAGAAGGATGAGGAAGTAAGGGAGAGAGAGGGAGGTGAAGGGGGAGGGAGGGAGGGAGGGAGGGAAAAGGAGGAGGTTGAGGGATGAGGAGAGGTGAACTGAAGTGTGAGAGAGAAGGGAAGAGGGTGAATGGTAAGGTGGGAGTGTGAAAGGTTAGGGAAGAGTATGAATGAGTAGAGTGTTAAGGTGATGGAGTGATTGGATAGGGTTAGGAGAGGGAGGAGACGGGATGTGAGGAGAGGTGAGGGAGAAAGATAGGAATAACGGATGAGGGAGGAGGGTAAGCGGGTGGAGGGTAAGCGGGTGGAGGGAGAGGGAGAAAAGTGGGAGTAATAGCCTATGCAAGAGTATGAGAGAGAGAGAGAGAGAGAGAGAGAGAGAGAGAGAGAGAAGGGGGGGGTAGGAAGAATTGTGAAGGAAGGAAAGGGAGAGGTGATGGAGTGAAGGTGACAGGAAGATAAGGGTGACAGAAAGTATCCTTATCCGCGTAATTGATGGTTTCACGATGAGCGGAAATGTTGTTCGCTTTCTTTTTCGTAAGACAAATATTTCTGAATGAACGGAATTTTTGTTATTAGGTTACCGTGCATAAAATTCTGTCTTTATGTTGTATTTACAGAATATTAATATCAGCCGTAGACTTATACGAGAAGTCATGGAATAATGACAACGATGAGGAAGAGGAGGAGGAAGAAGAGTAGGAGGAGGACCATTCAGAAATAATTGCCTTAGTCAATAGTGATTAGGAATATTTTCAGTATTTCATCCACTGCTCCAAAATATTTAAACAGAAAAAGATGCAGTTTTTCAACACAGAACACTTTGTAGGGGTGAGGGTGGCAGGGAAGGGGGGGGGGGAGAAGAGTTTGAGGTTAGTGGGTGAGAGGTGAGTGGGTAAGGGAGAAGGGGTGAAGATGGTGAGGAGGGGCGAAAGTGGGGTAAAGGTGGGGGAAACAAAGTGAGAGAGAGTTGTGGTGCGAAGGATGAGCGGGAGGGGGGGGGAGGAATGTGGAGGGAGAAGGTGGGAGGGGATAGGAAGGTTGTGAAGGAAGTGTGAGAGATGAGGAAGGTTTGGAAGATGACGGTAAGAGATGACTGGCTGTGGAATGAAGGAGAAAAGTGAGTGAGGAGCATTGAAACTGGTAGGAAAGATGAGTTAATGGGGTGAGTGAGAGGTTCAAGAGGGTTGGGGAGAGAAGATGGTGATGGAGGGGCCGTGTTCTCGTGGGCTTATGTGACTCACTCACACCTTAACCTGCCATAGTTTACTGGGTAATTTCTATAGGGTATGGTATATTTATGTTCCACATTTTTATTTTGCTGCATGTTATGTATGCAGACTACTGTAAGTCCGTGGTAATCCCTTCAGTACGAGGACATTTATTTTGTATGTTCCTTTGCTACCATCCAGGATTCTTATTCATTTGAAGGAGATCTTATGAAGTGAAGGAAATAAAATATAATTGACTTACTAGAAAGTACGGAATTAAAAGTTATAATATGAGAAATGTGTCAGAAAGGAAGAGGTGGCAGGGAACCTCCTAAGGCCTAAAGTATACGCCTTCACCCCACACTGACAGCACAGAAGGTCGCTACACTCACCTCCTCTAGCCAGCCTGACTTGGGTATAGCTCTCAGTCCACCCCTCGCCCACACGCACACACACACACACACACACACACACACACACACACACACACACACACACACACACACACACACACACATTTATGGGCACAGTACTCATTGAAGGGCGTATCCAGAATTATAGGAGGAGTTCCTTGACCTAAAATGTAGAGAGAGAGAGAGAGAGAGAGAGAGAGAGAGCAGTATAGTATTGCCGATATGGTTTCCCAGGACACTGGATAATTTTTACAGTAATTGGAATAATGTTTTAAAATCTCTCTCTCTCTCTCTCTCTCTCTCTCTCTCTCTCTCTCTCTATACTACATGTTTGCTACTTTCATTTAGAAGTTGGGAAGTGAGGTATCCTAAAAATAAATTAAATCCACAAAAAATAAATAAGTAAATATAAACCTAATTGGTGAAGGAGAGGGCGGTGAAACATTGGTGCCTACGCGGTGACCCCCTCCAGTATGGTGTGTGTGTCGTCAACGTGAGCCTTTCACCACCAGGACCTCGCAGACTCCTGTAATACCTGGTATCTTCAGACGGTTTTATTCAGTTTAGCAAGACGCTTTAAACTTGACGAGATATATGTAATCTGTATTAACCTCCTTATCACTTTAATTCCTAAGAAGATTAAATAATATCCTTATCACTCGAATTCCCGTAAAACTGAATAATATTCTTATTAACTTAATTCACATGAAATTGAATAACATCGTCTGACTGCAACAAGATTAAATAAATATGGCTTTATCGTGTTGGTTGGAAGAATTGGTCGATGTGTGTGTGTGTGTGTGTGTGTGTGTGTGTGTGTGTGTGTGTGTGTGTGTGTGTGTGTGTGTGTGTGTGTGTTGTTCACAAGGTGTTCTCTAAGCTAAATATAATTTCTATTTACGTAGTCGGAATAAACATAAATAAAAGACGTTATAGCTACTAAAACTGCTAACTGAGGCTGTTTCCAACCCATTCACAATGAGAGGTCTTCCCTAAGCAGAACAAAATAATTTGACGGTGACAAGAATGAACCAAATACAGACGTCATCGTAATAAATGTTAACCCCTTCATTCGAGGACGTAGCCTACTTTGCTTTGTATTCTTTCTGTCGAATACAAGATGTGATGCAATTTATGGGAGACTCTTATAGTGAAGGGATTAATGAAGGCTGTATCTAACCCCTTCCTTTCGAAAGCCTGCCCTAAGCTAACTGTAATCGCCTGCGGGTAACAAGAATATAATAAAAATGATGCACTGTGGTTCACGGGGTTGATAATGGAGGCGGTAGTGGTAATTGCCTTGTGGTTTTTACCTGGCCTTTGTGGTCTTGTTATTGTAGCTATTTGGGCTCAACAGCAATTAATCCCTTCAGTGCGATTATCTTAATTACACCGTCTCATGCTAAACAAGATGGCGTGTTATGTATTGTTCGACGTGTGTGTGTAATCGCCTATTCTAACTCATCTGAAAAGAGAAGAGCCTTAGGCTTTTGAAAGCTGGCGGCTAATTGGTAATTCGAGTGCATGCATTAGTAACGATGGATTTTAAACATTTTTATTGTATGGGTTGTGCTTCATTCAGCACACCAATAATGGAAATTATTAGTAAATTGTTGATGGTTTAACTACCTTTATATGGTCTGGATTCTAGTGGTTGCCAAGTGTTTTCGTCACCTCAAACACCCTCTCAGCATCATTGACTTTTTCATTCCTCTTGCCTACAGCTCTCACTGATGTTTCTTCCCTTAATTCATGTTCCCAAACCACTGCTTTTCGACTGTTACTTCCTTCTCACGTGACCCTCTCCTTCTTTATTCAGAAATTCTTCCCTCCCTCTCACATTTTATCTGCTTCTGTCCACCTTACTTCTCTGTGTCATCGCTTCCAGATGCCACTCTCCTCGAATTTCTCATTTCTTTGTGCCCTCCATTAACTTTCACTTTCTGATTCCTGCAACTCCTTTCCCTCTAGAAATATTGTGAAACAGTTTAGTCATTTTTGCATTCTTCTCGATGCCCTGCCCTTCCACATCCTGTCTGTCAACCCTCTTCTTTTCCCCTTTCATCTCCCCTTTTAAACTTTCTCTCTCTTCCTTTCGTCCTCTTTCACCTTCCTCCTCCTCCTCCCCTCTCGCCATCAGCTTCAGAAATACCCGCCATTACCGTACCGTGTACATTACTGTCCACTATGGACACTGCCTTCACGTAGTTCATGACCTCACCACCAGGGGCGCTATGACTATAGTTCATTTCACTTTCGTTACAGCTGAATGATGGATGTAACTGATGGAAAGATGAGGCTGTAACTCTTCTTTGTTTCAGTTACATGATACAGTACTCAGGCGTTTGTGTCAATGGCAAGTCAGCTTCATATCACTATGTACCATACTCGTCCATCCATCCATCATCCAATCTTACGTTTCCCGTGAGGAGCGTAGGAGTACCATATTCAACCGGTAGTAAAAATATGTACAAGTTACCCCATAATATAGTATATAATGTTCCATTCCACTCCGTCAGGCTATTCCTCGAGTGCTGTGGGGACGGCTCATTGTCCATCAGTATCTACCCTACATTATTCATTTCCCCTCCAAATGCCACAGCCAGACCAACACTACATTCTTTTTACCCTATCTAGACCTGAAACTGCCATCTCTTCATCTTAAATGCCGAGTTGGTAACAATAGATTAACACTAGAAAATGATGCTAGTCACGACGAAGTGCTGTGGGAAGGATGTTGAACCGCAGCATTGTATTTTTGTGCCTCTAGGCCTTGTGAAATAAGCTGCATATAACGAGAATCTGGGCCAAGTTAGAGTAAAAAGGGTATGGCCGACTGAGACATCCTTGAAACAAACATAAGATACTGCCAAGTGTTTCTAGTGAAGCGCTATTTACACGCCACCATGTTTAATGGCAAAAAAGCATGTGATACGAGAACATATATATAGCCGACTGAGACATCCTTGAAACAAACATAAGATACTGCCAAGTGTTTCTAGTGAAGCGTTATTTGAGCGCCACCCTGTTAATTAGCAAAAGAACATTTGATTCAGGAACATGAAAACGATACATTTCTCTGGAATCGAGCATTCTTATTCCCAGCCGGGCACTTTTTCTCCATCAGTATAAATTGGTGTTGTTGCGACGTGGCGGTGTGTGCATCCCTGGGCTCGTACTGTCGGAGGTTAAGGAAAATGCCTAACCCCACGTCCTTAGTGATTTGTTTTTGGATAGAGCTGACTAATATTATTTTCCATGTCATGCATGCTGAGGAAGGCGATATTAAAATGATCTAAGTATCACAGAAGACGACGAAGAGGTGTAATAAGCAAAATCAATTGCTTAGGAAGAGGTGCTGGGGGGCTTCCTTAACCAAAGAGATGGTCAGACGCTCCGTAACACCCACACTGTCTCGCCTCCCTGATCTGCCACACAGCAGTTGCCGCAAAAATATACTGAATAAACTACACCGTAATTGTAACGTTTCGGTCCTCCTCATTCACTTCTTTTTTGTGTGGAAGAGACATTGTGATTTAATTTTTATTTGCAAGATTAAATTCGCCATATATCACTCCACGTTAAACCTTCACTGTCGTGCCAATTATTTTTTATTTATTCTTCCCTTAAGCAAATTGTTTTATTTGCATCGTTTACTTTACCTGTTGTGATAAAGTTGTCAGTAGTTTTGATGAGTTCTTCAACATTCAATGTCTATCTACCTATCTATTGCAGACGCCTCAATCCCGTACGGGGTGGCCACAAATAAATCGCCTCAACATCGCCCAGTCCCCCGCCATTTCACCGCCCTGCTCGCAACTCACACACCCCTCTCTCATATACCTCTCCACTCCATCCCTCTATCTCATCCTCGGCCTCCCCATCCCTCTCCCCTCCTCCACCTCACTCACATACACTCTCTTCGTCAGTATCTCACCCTCCATCCTCTCCACATGGTCAAACCACCTCAGTGTGTTCCTAACGCTTCCTATCACATCCACATCCACACCACAACGCTCCTTTATATCCTTATTTGTTAGCCTGTCTCTCCATGTGACTCCACAGGCTCCTCTTAAATAAATAATTACCACTGCTCTCACTCTTGACTTGTGTCCTTCCAACAACGTCCAAGCTTCACTTCCATTCGTTAGAGTTGTTATCACAATACTGTCATGCAGTAACTTCTTCACTTCCATGCTCACTTCCCTGTTTCTTATCACTGCTTTCAAGGAACCAGCAACCTTTCTTCCTTAGTGTACCCGTTCAAGCACTTCACCCTCCAAACCTCCATCCTTACACATCACACTACCCAAGTACTTAAACGTACTCAGATTTTCCATTTCCTCACCATCCAACCTCACTGTACATTCACTGACTTCACCTCTCTCAAAGACCATCACCTTACTCTTCCCTACATTCATCTTTAGATTCCGTTTCTTACACACTCTCCCAAACTCATCTACCAAGCCTTGCAAACTCTCCTTCGTCTTCACTCAACACAGTATCATCTGCAAACAACAGCACAGGGAGTTTCCAAACACTACCCTCTCTCACCAGGGCCACTCCAACATCCACTGCCCTACCTTGTATCTCTTTTATTACCCTATCCATGTACAGATTGAACAACCATGGAGACATGACACATCCCTGTTTTAACCCAACCTTCAAAGAGTAAAATTCACTTAGTTCACCATCCACACGCACGGCAGCCTTAGCACCATCATACATACTCTTCACAGCAGTCAACAACTTCCCATCTACTCCTTATATTCTTAATACTTTCCACACTCCTTGTCTATCCACCCTGTCATATGCTTTCTCCAAATCCATGAAAGCTGCATACAACTTCTTTCCCTTCTCTAGAAACTTTTCCCCTAAAGATCTAAGAATGAATACCTGATCTGCACAACCTCTTCCCTTCCTAAAGCCTCTCTGTTCTTCTCCAACTAATTCCTCTGTTATTTCCTTAACTCTGTCAATAAGTATCCTATCATACACTTTTCCTATTTCACTAAGAAGACAAATGCCCCTATGATTACCACACACTTCTTTTTCCCCTTTTCCTTTGTACAAAGAGAATAATTATACGCGGCTTCCAATCCTCCGGGACACCTCCCAGGCCAATCTGCACATCTTCTATATCCATTCTACTACTATCTCTCTCCCAAGCTTAAGCATTTCACCACACACTCCATCAATTCCTGGGGCTTTCCCCAATTCGACTTTCTTCATTGCTTCCACAACTTCTATCCTACTGATTTCTTCCTGTCTTCTCACCTCCCTCCTTCTCCCAGCCATTCCCCAGCCACTTATACTCGCATTACTTCCATTCTCTGTTCAACAATTCCTTAAAGTGTTCTCTCCATCTACTCACTTTTTCTCCCTTCTCCACTAGTCACATACCATTTTTATCTTTCACTCTCCTACTAACTTCACTGCCACCCTGCCATACTCTCTTCACCTCTTTCCAGAACATTTTCTTACAGTCCTTCCACTTTACACTCAAATTTCTTCCAAATTCCTCATCCACTCTCTTCTTTCTCTTACTGATCTTTTCGCCTCTCTCTTCCTTTCTACATATAAGTCTCTCTTCCGCCTCTCAACTTCTTCCACTCCCCTATTTCTCATCCATTCCTTGTATGCTTTCTTCATTTGTGCCACAGCCTGTCTCGCCTACTCATTCCACCATGCTGTTCCTTGCATCCCCTTCCGTCTATTCTTCATCCCACACACCACCTCACATGCTGCACAGATTTCTTTTGTGAATATCTTGCACACACCTTTCACGTCCCCTATCTGCCCCAGTTCATATTAACTCAATCGTTCCTCCACTTCTCTCTTATATTCTGTTTTTATCTCACCCTCTTGTAACCTTTCCACTCTTCTTGCAACTACTCCTTCCTCCCGTCCTTCCCTTCTTTTATTTATCCATCTTACTTGGATCTTCATTCTGGCCACCACCAAGTAGTGGTCAGAAAGTCCACTCCCCCAGCCTCTATAAGCTCTTGCATCCATTACACATCTTCGCATGCTTTCATCCACACACACATAATCAGTCATTGCCTTCCTTTCATTCATTTCACCACCCACCCTTCTCATCACTCGCCATGTATACCTGTGGATCATTTTGTGCCTGAGGAGGGTATTGGCTATCACCAACCCCCTCCCAGCACAAATGTCCACTAACGCACTGCCATTCTCATCTATCTCAGTAGGCACACCCCACTCACTAGCTATTCCACCCACTTTCACATTCCCTACTTTACCATTCCTATCACCAATCAAAAACACTCTCTCATTCCTTCCAAACTTTTCCATGTGTCTAGTTTTATTCTTGTCACTGTCAGACGACTTTATTCATTGTTGGGGACACTTCTCAATTCACCTTTATAGAATAAAACGAGTGTATGACAATGGCATTTAGTTACTTTAGAAGAGTAAGGTGATTCAGTGAATGAAATTTTAAGCAATGAATGAAACACTGAAATGGATGTAGTGAGAGACGTTAAGAGAATTATTTTATCCTGGCAATGACCATATAAAGGGTGAGTGAGAGACGGAGTAAAAAAGGTCAATGACAGTATACAGTTCGTGCCAATTATAGCACATCTGTCCAGTTACAATGAAAATAATCAGCCATATAAATTTACTCTATATACTAATTTATGCTTCGTATAAAAGGAAAACTATTAGCAAAATAAGATTATAAGGGTACAGCATTTGACTTTGCTGTGTGATCTTGAACTTCGACTGACTGTCCTCAAAATCCAATAACTTCGTTCTTTTCTGACCCTCAAAACCTCCCTCTAAATTTCTTCCAAATCGGATCAAAACTGTAATGTAGTATGTTGGTGATGGAGTGTGTTGTGCCAGCAGGTGTTACAGTATGAGTGGATGGGACGTGAATGTTGGCCCTGGAGGATCTGTGTTGCCTTCAAGGGTTTGTGTGGGTTAATGTAATATTGGTGATACAGCCCCAGCCCCCCTGCTCATCCACATCACACTTACTCTCGCACCCCAGAGCCAGGCGGGGTGATGAGGAGAGGGGTAAAAGAGGGGTGAGGAAGAAACGGTGGTGGGATGAGGTGTGGTAGGGTGAGGAAGATTTGTTGGTGGGGAGGGGTATGGTAGGGTGAGGAAGGTTCGGTGGAGGGGTGAGGTGTGGTAGGGTGATGACGATTCGGTGGTGGTGTGAGGTATGGAAGAACAGGAATCTGTTGTGGGATGAGATGTGGTAGAGTGAGGAGGAAACGATACTGGGGTGGGTGTGGAGGGTTGAGGAAGGTGATGTGGTGAGGTGTGGCTAGGTGAGGAAGAGACGATTGTGGGGTAAGATATAGTTAGATGACGAACGGTGGTAGGATGAGGTGTGGAGGGGTGAGATTCGTTGGTGAGGTGAGGGATGAAGGGAAATGGAAGAAACTGTCATCAGATGGGGTGGTGACGTGTGAGGAAGAAATCATTGTGGGGTGAGGTGTGGAGGGGTGAAGATTTGGAGGGGTAAGGAGGAAACGAGAGTGAGGTGAGGTACGAAGGGGTAAGGAGGAAACGAGAGTGAAGTGAGGTATGGAAGGGTGAGAAACATATAGTGGTGGGATAGGTTGAGCAAAATTTGATGATCATTGGAGTGGACTAGTTACGAAAGAGAAGTGTGAATTAGGTGTGGGCGAGGGAAGAAGAAACAGTGAAGAGGAAGGAGAGGAGGTGTGAACGGTGAGAAAGAAAGGAAGGGAGAGTGAAGAAAGGAGAGGAAATGAATCTACCTTGTTTATGTAATGCCTTAATTTCAGTCATCCTGTTACTTGTAGAGGCAGGCAGGTGCAGCCTCGTAAGGAATGGATTGTGGTGGTTTGAGGATGGTGAAGCATGAAGGGATGAGGGGATGAGGCTATTGATAAATGAAGGGACGAAGGGTGAGGATAGTAAAGAATGAAGGGATGAGGGGGGTGAGGATGGTGTATAACGAATGGATGAGGGAGTGAGGATGGTGAAGAATGAAGGGATAGGGGGATGAGGATGGTGAAGAATGAAGGGATAAGGGGGTGAGGACAGTGAAGAATGAAGGGACAAGGATGAAACGGTGATTAGGGATGATGTAGCGACGTAAGAAACTGTGGAGGGGTTAAAAAAAAGAATGTGGAAAAGGTCAGGTAGACTATTTTAAACAAATGTTCAGGATTAACTAAACGGATTAATCTTAGTTTATGGCACCAACATACGACACAGATAATGTCTATCATAGTTATTTCTACCGTGACATCAGATTACCAGGGTCAATAATAAATCTCCAGCTGTTTTCGGTGCAGCATTTGTAGGAGACAAAACTGTGGCGGCGGGACTCAAGCATGTTTGTTTTCGTCAGTTGTGTACTGGTAAGGAAACATGTGGCAGGCACAGGAATAAGGAAAATGTCTTTCTTCCTCCACTTTTCCTCTTCCTTAGGAAAGAGGAATATCATAATCTCTGTCTTTTCTTGTTTTTTTCTTCTGCTTTCGCATAGCTTGACAATATATTTCATTTCTATGTGATCTTTAATAGTCTCTCTCTCTCTCTCTCTCTGAGCAATTTCTTTCATATAATTTTCTTTCATGTCACTTTCTTTACCTGCTTTTGCAGTTCTTGTCTGCTATATTTGTTTCCTTTACCATCATTTTCTTTCCCCTTCTTAGCATTTTTCCTTCACTGTAACTACTTTCTTACTTGTCTTTACATTTATACCATTCTGTCGTCTCCTTCTCTTCCTCATCACCTCATTTCACCACTGTATAATTTTCTTTAACTAGATCTTCTTTGTCACGTCGTTCTCCTATTCTTTTTAGTTTTGTCTACTTTTCTTTCTATAAATTTCACTGTTGCAAGATTTTTTTTCGTCTCTCATTATCGTCTCGTTCTTATCTCTTTCTTCTCCAGCCCAAGTTGCAATTAAGGTAATTCGATTATCTTCTGTCTTTCGGCTTCACACGTTTCTTTCTTGTTGCTTTCTTCTTCTTCATCTTCCCCCCTCTCCTTCTCCTCCCTCCCTCCATCACTATCACCCTACGTGTAAACATGAATTAATCAGAAAGTGCAACACCCGCGCCCACCTGCTGGTCGAATATTTGACTCTGTCATGTGACCATGACCTTCGGTTGATCACTAAAAAAATCTGATTACTTCATTTTTTGCCTAACCCATAACCTTTCCACCAAGTTCAGTTCAAATCAGATCAAAACTGTTCAAGTCGACTTTGCTCAGCGACCTTGACCTTCGATCTTTCCCTGTGACTCTGACCCTGGGCTAGTTGTTCTCAAAGTCGAATCCCTCCATTCCTGCCGTATATAATATAAACCGTTCTACCAAGTTTCTCATGAATCGAAAAAAAATTTTAAGTTGACCTCCGCATGTTACCCTCGTCGGTTAGCAAGTCTCCTAATACCCATAGCGATTTGTTTCTGGATGTGGCTGGTTAATGTACGTTATTTATGTAGAGTACGGCGATACTGGAAAGACTTAACATAGGTCAGTAAGGCGTAATAACCAAAATATATTGCTTAGGAAATCGCGTTAGGAGCTTCCTTAGCCTACGATAATACAGGCTCCAAATGCTCTCAAACTCAATAAATCAACCCTTTGTGTGGCCCTCAGGCCAATTACTACATTTGGTTCAGACCAGGTCAAACTTTTGCACATTTTTTACTTTTTTATTTTTATTGGCTTTGTGCACATCTGTAACTTTAAATGAGACTCCTTATGGTCCTAAGAGGCATCTTTATTGGCAATTTATCACTGGATATTGAAAGCTGGAAGAAATTCGTAGAAAATGAAACCATAAACCAGCAGATACTGACTTTCGAAATCCTTATAAAACTCTGAGTATAAATGGCAGTTTGGAAGGCATGAGAGCAATCCACTTAAAAGCACCGCCCTAAAGGTAGTGTGTCCAGCGAAATGAATGGTTAAAAACGTTCATATACATTTGCTGCTTTGGGAATGTTACAGATCTTTGTGATTCTCTTTCACATTAACCTGGCCTGGATTTTCGTCCACTTGCAGGTTATTTCACGTAGCTCAGTGGCCGAGTAAGATCAAATGGCTCTACATACTTTTCATGCCAATGCGTCATTTCTAGCTTCATATTCTAGTATTAATCTATCGTTACAACTCAGCATTGGAGATGGAGAGATGGCATTTGAGGCTAGGTTAGTCTAATATAAAAATAGCAGTGATTACTCGAGGAATACGAATGCAATGTTAATGGAGTAATCTGATGGAAGCGAAGGATCAAGTTCCAAGTGGTGAAATTACCTACTCTTCTGGTACCTAACAAAGACATACAGGTTTTATTAGTTACAAGCAGAATAAAAGGTGTCTTATTGAAAGAGTTGATTAATGAAGGCTATATATAAATTTTTCACTGCAGTGGGTCTCGGAAGTTGAGTGATTGATTTGATTTGATTTGATTAATTTATTACGCCCGAAGGCGACAAACCTAGTACAGTGTCATGAGGCCATATGTGAGATGAGTACAGGGGAACTCGTGCCACGCAGGACACGCTATCGAGCTAAAACAAATTAACATCCACCAAAGTGTGGATGACGCATGAGAATAACATGTAGGTTATCATCTTCCAACAAATGTTTACAAGTGTCCACTAATGTAAGTCCGTGTGGTATTAAATCAGAGACAAGTGGACATTGCAAGCAATAATGGTCAAGGGTGTTGGCATTGGGTGCGTCACATAGCTTACAGGGGGAGAAATGAGGTGCGTTGCCTGCCCCAGCCACCTGCCACACAGGTTGGTAGCCCAGTCTGAGGCGGGCACACACCACGTTATGTCGACGAACCATAAGACCACTGTGACAATATCTATGGGGACGAGAGAGAAAGTGGTCATAATGTTGGATGGACGCACTGTGATCCCTCTCAGCATTTCTACGGTGGAGAATAGGGGAGCGGGGTGCTCTACGTATTATCTGCTTGTAGCATATTGGGGAGGCATTAATAGCATCCACAGCGGGCGGATCCAGTCCACAGGCATTCCTTGCAAGGAGGTCAGGGGTGTTGTTGGCTGTGAGACCAATATGAGAGGGAATCCACAGAAAGTGCACCACCAGCGAACGATCGCGGGCAGTGGCCAATTGACGAAGTATCTGTGCAACGAGGTGTTGATATGCAGGTCTGGGAGAGGATAGGGCATGGAGGGCCGGCTGTGAGTCACAGATGATCAAGCCGTTGTTGGAAGTTGAGTGAAATAATCTGGCGGTTTTAATAATAAATGTGAGAGTAAGTATAACGAAAAAAAAAAAAATTCAATCCTTCTCATGTTTAATTCTCTTTAACTTCTCTCATACTACTTCACCTCTTCTCTTACACTATCCCACCTCGTTTCTCACACTACCCCACCTCTCTTCTCACATTACCCCACCTCTTCTCATACAATACACCACCTCTCTCACACTGCCTCACCTCTCTCACACAACACCACCTCTTCTCTCACACTACACCACCTCTCTCACACTACACCACCTTCTCTCTCACACAATCCCACCTCCTCTCTCACACTACACCACCTCTTTTCTCACATTACCCCACCTTCTTTCTCACATTACCCCGCCTCCTCTCTCACACTACATCACCTCGCCTCTCACACTATCCCATCTTCTTTCTCACACTGCCCAACCTGCTTTTTCACACTACCCTACCTCCTCTCTCATACTATCCCACCTCCTCCCTCACATTACAATACCTCCTCTCTCACACTACCCCAGCTCCTCTCTCATACTACCCCATCTCATCTCTCACACTACCCCAGCTCCTCTCTCATATTACCTCGCCTCATCTCTCATACTACCCCACGTCCTCTCTCACACTACACCACCTCCTCTCTCACACTATCCCATCTCCTCTCTTACAATATCCCATCTCCTCTCTCACACTATCCCACCTCCTCTCTCACACTATCCCACCTCCTCTCTCACACTACCCCACATCTCTCATATTACCCCACCTTCTATCTCACATTACCCGATCTAGTCTCTCACACTACTCCACCTTCTTTCTCACTCTACCCCACCTCCTCTACCACACTATCCCACCTCTTCACTCACACTATCCCACCTCCTCTCTCACACCATCCTACCTCCTCTCTCACACTATCCCACCTCCTCTCTCACATTACCCGACCTCATCTCTCATATTACCCCAGCTCCTCGCTCACACTATCCCACCTCCTCTCTCACACCATCCCACCTCCTCTCTCACTCTATCCAGCCTCCTCTCTCACATTACCCCAGCTCGTCTCTCACACCACCTCACTTCCTCTCACATTTCCTTTCACAACCCACGTCCTCTCCTTCTCTTCTCACCGACGACTGACGTAAAATCTAAAACCAGAATAAAAGTGTTAGGTCAAACGGCAGGCAGAGGGAATGAGAAGCCGGAGGTCAGGGTAGACTGAAAAAAAAAAAAAGTTATTTACAGAGCGTTCCAGTTTCGCCACGGTAGATGGAAGAGTGAGTAAGAATATCAGTGATTGCTTCTGATGTTTATTTGTGAGGCTGCTAATGTCATGTGTAAAGTACACTTGTGGTGTGTGTGTGTGTGTGTGTGTGTGTGTGTGTGTGTGTGTGTGTGTGTGTGTGTGTTCAATTCTTTTCCAAATTAACAGTTTTTACCGACACTACATACTGAAGTTTTTACTGAATTATTCCTGTCTTTCTTGCGTACTAATATCTGTTCACTTATTTCACATTTTCTTCATGTCTCAGTATCTTTGTATAATTTTCCCCTTCTTCTCTCTTTCTTTTCCCTAATCTCTTTAACTTTCTGATTTCCTTCACTCTATGGTAACTCTCTTATAATTACCGATGTTGCCTTGTTTTCATATTTCATCTTTCTTTCTCGCGCCTTTTCTTCTCTACAGACAATTGCTATATGTTACTATTCTCATTCTTATGTCTTAAAATTTAGCCATATAAATTTACTCTATATACTAATTTATGCTTCGTATAAAAGGAAAACTATAAACAAAATAAGAGTGTAAGGGTCGAGCATTTGATTTTGCTGTGTGATCTTGAACTTCGACTGATTGTTCTCAAAATCCAATAACTTCATTCTTTTCTGACTCTCAAAACCTCCCTCTAAATTTCTTCCAAATCGGATCAAAACTGTAATGTAGTATGTTGGTGATGGAGTGTGTTGTGCCAGCAGGCGTTACAGTATGAGTGAATAGGACGTGAGTGTCGGCCCTGGAGGATCTGTGTTGCCTTCCAGGGTTTGTGTGGGCTGATGTAATATTGGTGATACAGCCCCAGCCCCCCTGATCATTCACACCACACTTACTCTCGCACCCCAGAGCCAGGCGGGGTGATGAGGAGAGGGGTAAAAGAGGGGTGAGGAAGAAACGGTGGTGAGATGAGTTGTGGTAGGATGAGGAAGATTTGTTGATGGGGTGTGGTAGGGTGAGGAAGGTTCGGTGGAGGGGTTAGGTGTGGTAGGGTGATGACGATTCGGTGGTGGTGTGAGGTATGGAAGAACAGGAATCTGTTGTGGGATGAGATGTGGTAGAGTGAGGAGGAAACGATACTGGGGTGGGTGTGGAGGGTTGAGGAAGGTGATGTGGTGAGGTGTGGCTGGGTGAGGATTGTGGGATAAGATATAGTAAGATGACGAACGGTGGTAGGATGAGGTGTGGAGGGGTAAGCAAGATTCGGTGGTGAGGTGAGGTGTGGAGGGGAAAGGAAGAAACGGTCATCAGAAGGGGTGGTGACGTGTAAGGAAGAAACCATTGTGGGGTGAGGTGTGGAGGGGTGAAGATTTGGTGGTGGGGTGAGGTGTTGAGGAGTAAGGAGGAAACGAGAGTGAGGTGAGGTACGAAGGGGTAAGGAGGAAACGAGAATGGGGTGAAGTATGGAAGGGTGAGGAGAAAATGAATGTGGGATGAGGTATGGAGGGGCGAGGAGGAAATGAGAGTGGGGTGAGGTATGGAAGAGTGAGGAAGAAATTAGAGCTGGGAGAGGTATAGAAAGGAGAGAAACATTTAGTGGTGGGATAGGGTAAGCAAAAATGATGATCAATGGAGTGAACGAGTTACGAAAGAGAAGTGTGAATTAGGTGTGGGCGAGGGAGGGAGAAACAGTGAAGAGGAAGGAGAGAAGGTGTGTACGGTGAGAAAGAAAGGAAGGGAGAGTGAAGAAAGGAGAGGAAATGAATCTTCCTTGTTTATGTAACGCCTTCATTTCAGCCATCGTGCTACATGTAAAGGTAGTTAGGGGTAGCCTCGTACGGAATGGATAGTGGTGGAGTGAGGATGGTGAAGCATGAAGGGATGAGGGTGTGAGGATAGTGAAGAATGAAAGGATTAAGGAGTGAGGATGGTGAAGAATGAAGGGATGAGGGAGTGAGGATGGTGAAGAATGAAAGGACAAGGATGAAACGATGGTTGGGGATGATGTAGTGACAGAAGAAACTGTGGAGGGGTAAAAAAGGAATATGGAAAAGGTCAGGTAGTTTAAATAATCGTTTAGGATTAACTAAACGGATTGAAGTTAATGGCACCAAAATACGGCACAGATAATATCATTGCAATTTCTACCGTGACATCAGATTACCAGGGTCAAGAATGAAGAAAAATCTCAATCTGTTTTCGATGCTGTATTTGTAGAAGGCAAAACTGTGGCGGAGGGACTCAAGCTTGTTTGTCTTTGTCAGTTATGTTATGGTAAGATAACAACATGTGGCAGGAACAGGAATAAGGAAAATGTCTTTCTTCCTCCACTTTTCCATCCTTAGTTGCGGTAGAGGAGGAGGCATAACACAATCTCATTTTTTTCTTATTTTCTCCTCTGATTTCGCATAGCTTGACAATGTATTTAATTTCTATGTGATTTTTAGTACTCTCTCTCTCTCTCTCTCTCTCTTTCTCTCTCAGTTTTCTTTCATATATATATACCTAGGCTGCTTCCCCCAAGGAAAGGGAGGTAGCCGAGACAGGACGACACACTCTCCATTTACTCATCCATTCAAACACATTCATTCGCATCTTAGCCCCAAAGGGGAGAACGGACAGATCCTCACCGCACCACACCGCACAAGGGTCAACTGCGCAATGCAATCAGTGACATCCGCAGCAGGGCCCGACAGCAGAACTGGTTTACCCCTGCCACATCATAATAGATCTCTCTCTCTCTCTCTCTCTCTCTCTCTCTCTCTCTCTCTCTCTCTCTATCTATCTATCTATATCTATATATATATATATATATATATATATATATATATATATATATATATATATATATATATGTGTGTGTGTGTGTGTGTGTGTGTGTGTGTGTGTGTGTATATTCTTTCATATCACTTTCTTTAGTTACTTTTGTAGTTCTTGCCTGCTATATTTGTTTCCTTTACCATCATTTTCCTGCCC
The DNA here is from genome assembly GCF_032717465.1 of Coenobita brevimanus. Classification (NCBI taxonomy): domain Eukaryota; kingdom Metazoa; phylum Arthropoda; class Malacostraca; order Decapoda; family Coenobitidae; genus Coenobita; species Coenobita brevimanus. The sequence continues at coordinate 14,293,433 of NC_137034.1, forward strand.
CTTCTTAGTATTTTTCAATCACTGTAACTACATTCTTATCTGTCTTTACATTTATATAATCCTGTCGTCTCCTTCTCTTTCCCATCACCTGATTTCACCCCTGCATAATTTTCTTTAAATAGATCTTCTTTGTCACGTCGTTCTCCTCTTCTCTTAAGAGTTGTCTATTTATCTTTCAATAAATTTCACTGTTGCATGATTTTCTTTCGTCTCTCTTTATCGTCTCGTTCTTATCTCTTTGTTCTCCAGCCCAAGTTGCAAGATAATTTGATTGTCCTCCGTCTTTCGGCTTCACACGTTTCTTTCTTGTTGCTTTCTTCTTCTTCATCTCCCTCCCCCCCTCCCTCTCCTCCCTCCCTCCATCCCTATCACCCTACATATAAACATGAATTAATCAGAAAGTGCAACATCCGTGCCCACCGGTTGGTCGAATATTTGACTCTGCCATATGACCTTGACCTTCGACTGATCACTAAAATATCGGATTACTTCATTCTTGCCTAACTCTTAACCCTTCTACCAAGTTCAGTTCAAATCAGATCAAAACTGTTCGAGTTGACTTTGCCCAGTGACCTTGACCTTTGACCTTTCCCTGTGACGCTAACCCTGAGCTAATTGTTCACAAAATCGAATCCCTCCATTCCTGCCGTAATATAAACCGTTCTGCTAAGTTTCTCTTGAATTGGGCAATAAATCCTTAAGTTCACCTCGCCATGTGACCCTGGCCAGCATTCTCGTCGGTTAGGAAGCCTCCTAATACCCATAGCGATTTGTTTCTGGATGTGGCTGGTTAATATACTTTTGTACGTTATTTATGTAGGGTATGACGTTATTGGAAAGATGTAACACAGGAGACGACAGTAAGGTGTAATAAGCAAAATAAATTGCGTAGGAAATCGTGTTAGGGGGCTTCCATAACCAGTGAGAATGCAGGCTGTTGATTTTTGACCTATTGCTCTCCAAATTAATAACTCAGCCCTCTGTGCAATCCTCAACCCAATCACAACATTTGGTTCAGACCAGATCAAACTTTTTTTTTTTTTTTTTTTGCCTTGTTCACATCCTGACAAGTGGGCTGAACATTGACCTGGCAATGTTCTAAACAAAAAAACAAAAAAAAAAAAAAAAAATGTTCGTGCCTTACTATCAGCCATTGCCCCAAGTGTGGTCATATCTGGATAAGAACTATTTCAGATGATCTTGTCCTCTGACCCTGATAATTGACCAATTGTTCTAATAAAATTTACAAGGGTCACTCTTTTGGTGACCCTCAATCCTTCCATCAAGTTTGTTTAAAATCGGATTTAAACTATTCGAGTTACCTTGTTAAAACACACACACACACACACACACACACACACACACACACACACACACACACACACACACACACACACATGCCACACCCTCTCTCACACTACACCAACTCCTCTCTCACACTATCCCACCTCCTTACTCACACTACCCCACCTCTTCACTCACACTACCCCACCTCCTCTATCACACTACATCATCTCTTCTCTCACACTACCTCATTTCGTCTCTCACATTTCCTTTCACCACCCACGTCCTCTCCTCCTCTTCTCACAGACGAGTGACGTAAAATCTAAAACCAGAATAAAAGTGTTAGGTCAAAGGGCAGACAGAGAAATGAGAAGCCGAAGGTCAGTGTGGATAAGAAAAAAAAAAAAAAGTTTTTTACAGAGCGTTCCACTTTCGCCACAGTGGAACGATGAATGAGTCGGAATGTCAGTGGTTGCTTCTGTTGTTTATTTGTGGGACTGTTAATGTCCTGTGTGAAGTACACTTGCGGTAAAGTGGGAGGTGAGTGTTCTTATCTAATTGTTCTTACCTAATTGTATCTTTACAGGAATGAGTCAAGTTCGTACTGTCCCGTGACTTAAACCATATTTATCGTACATATCCTTAAATTTGTGAATTGTTTTGGCACACACTATTTCATTCGGTAGTGCATTCCACTGATCAACTGCTTTGTTTGGGAAACTAAATTTCCTTACGTCTTTATCACCTCTCTTTTTATGCAGTTTTTTGCAGTGTCCTCTTGCTAATGCATCCCCATAGGTTAAGTAATCATTTATGTCTATTTTCTCCTTCCCTGATTTGCATTTATATAGCATAATCATGTCACCTCTTTTCCTTCTCTCCTGTAGTGTTGGTAGATTCAGTTTCTTTACTCTTCCTTCGTAGCTTAGATCCCTTAAGCTTGGTACCCATCTTGTAGTGGCCCTTTGAACTTTTTCAATCTTGTCTATGTGTTTTTTGAGATGAGGACTCCAGACTACTGATGCATACTCCAGGGTTGGTCTGATAAATGATGTTATTATCTTTCTTAGCATGTCTTCTTTTATGTATGTGAACGCTATTCTCATATTTGCAAACAGTGTATACATGTTCCGTACCTTCTCACTTATGTGGTCAGCCAGAGATAGTTTGTTATTGATAATCACACCTACGGCCTTCTCTCTTTCTGATGTGTGTAGGGTTATATTTCCTAAAGTATAATCCCAATCAGGTCTTTTTTCCACTTATACTAAACTTGATTACATGACACTTGTCCACACTGAATTCCATTTGCCATGTATTACTCCATTCATGTAGTTTATTTAATTCTTCTTGTAGCTCTTTACAAGAGTCTGTGTTAGTTATTCTCCTTTGCATTTTTCATCATCTGCAAACATATTTAGATAGGTTTCATTTCCAGTGTTACTGTCTATATCATTTATATACAGTACACTAAAAATATGATTGGTGCCAGCACTGAGCCCTGTGGAACTCCGCTAGTCACTTCTCTCTATGATGAGTAATTTCCACTTAGTACTGTTCTCATTTCTCTTTCTACGAGAAAATCTTGCATCCAACAATACAGTTTGCCTCGAATTCCTCCTTGATGGTACAGTTTCCATAAAAGTCTTTTGTGTGGTACTGTGTCAAATGCTTTCTTGAAATCTAAATAGCTACTGTCCACTCATCCTTCTCTTTCCTGTAATGTGTCTGTTACTCTGTCATACTAGCTCAACTGATTAGTAACACATGATTTTTCTTTTCTGAAACCAAACTGTCTTTCTGTTATCATATTGTGTTCTTCTAGATGATTTACCCAAGCTTTTCTTATAAGCTTTTCTAATACCCTGCTTACAACACTGGTTAGTGATACTGGCCGGTAGTTGTGTGGATTTTGTCTATTCCCTTTCTTGAATAAGGGAACAATGTTTGCTTTCTTACAAATATCAGGTAGTTTACCTGGTCACAAGGATTTCTTGAAAAGTATAGATAATGGTTTACTTAACTCCTTTGCACATTCATGTAGCACCCAACATGAAATTTCATCAGAACCATTTACTTTTCCTTTGTCTAATTTACTTAACTCCTCCTGTATTACATATTCTGATATTTGCATATCTGGTAGTATGTGTGGGCATGCATATTCCACAGAGTCCCTCTCAAAATTTTTTTCTTCTGTAAAAACTGATTGGAAATTCTTATTTAGTGCTTCACAAATATCCTTCTCTTGTGTATAGGTGATTCCCTCGTCCGTAATGGATTGTATTTTATCTTTTACTTTGGTTTTGCTTCTGATGTAGCTGTAAAATTGCTTCGGCTGATCACTGCTTCTGTTTATGATATCCTCCTCAAACTGTTTTTGGGCTTCCCTCCTTATTCTTGTATAATCGTTTCTTGCCTGTCTGTAGTTGTTATATGCCCATTCACTATTGTGTCTTCTGTATCTATTCCACAACAAATCTCTCTTTTCTTTTAATTTTTTGCATTCTGTATTGAACCATTTCTTTAATTTCTTTTCTGCTTCTTTGTGCTGTGGAATGTACTTCTGGACTCCTATTTTATAAAGCTCACAAAAATTTTTATATACAGGTATAGCATTTAAATCTTGTCCCCGAAGCCCCTTTTCCCAATCAGTTTCTAAGAAGTACTTCTTTAGGTCATGATAGTTTCCCTTTTAATAGTTTAGGCTCTTTTTGTAACTTTCATTGCTGTTAACTATGTCATATGGAATCCTGAAGTTGCAATTTAGTACTGCATGGTCGCTTCTGCTAAATGGAGGGTGATATATTAAATTGTCAATATCGTTTCTTGCCTGGTAAATATAAGATTTAGCATTGAGGGTACATCGAGTCCTCTTTTTCTTGTGCTTTCCCTTACATGTTGCGTTAGGAAAAACTCCCGCATGAGATCCAGGAGCTTGTGGTCCCAAAAGCTTTCTTGGCTTATTATATCTAGAGTATTCCAATTTATATTTGAAATTAAATTCTCCAGTTATTATCATTCTTTCCGATTTCTCTTCCATTCTATGTAGTAATGCTCTGAAACTCTGAATTGTACTCTCCGCCAGGTCCTCATATTCGCTTCTTTCCCATGTGTATGATCTAGGTGGCATGTACAAATTGGCAATAATTACTTTCCCTTCAGATGTATTGATCCCTACTGCAATCAGTTCTACTTGTGAGGGTATATCTAGTTCTATTTCTTTGACTTTTTTATTTTTCTGTGTTAATATTATAATTCCTCCTCCTTTTTTTAAGTTCCTATCTTTTCTCCATATATTGTATTCCTCTAAGTTTAGGATGTCATTTGATATCCTTGGTGTTAATTTTGTTTCAGTTAGGCATATTATATGTGGTTCATTTTCTCTAATATAATCATTCATCTCTAATAATTTAGATACCATTCCATCCACATTTGAGTACATCAACTTAATCATCTTGTTTATATACTTATCATTATTTGGTTCTGCTACATCCTTCCTTTGTATTCCCTCCTTATTATTTTCCACTTTCGTACCTGCAATCCAGTTACCTTGTAAAAAAAATGTATTCTCCTCCTCTGATCTTCCCTCATTTTTTGCTTTTGTTTCCTCCCTCTTCTCTTTCAGTAATTCCAGTTCCTCTTGCATTAGGAATCTTTTTATCCATACATTTCTGAACTCCTCTTTTTCCATAAGATTCTTTGCATTTTTATTATCTCCTCCACAGTGTTTACACTCTGGAAGGTTACCTTTAGGGGTCTTGACTTGTTTCTCTCGTATTTCCCTAACCTTTTGTGTTCCTCTGTGTCTTTACTACAGATTTCCTCTGATACTTCTTTCAATATGCTCATTAAATTTGCCATCTCCTTTTTGTCTCTTGAGATCTTGTTTCTTACTTCTTCCTCTTCTATACCAGTGATTACTATAGATTTGTTGATGTCTGCTGAATCTGCCTAATTTTGGATTGTTTTGGATTATTCTTTTCACTTCCTTTTTAATGTTTTTTTTCTTCCACCCTTGTTTCTAAGTCTTTCTTTACTTTCACCATATCAGCATAAGTGGTCTCCAGATCATTTTTGTAGCTCTGCACAGCTTCATTCTCCTGTGTTATTTTCTCCTCAGTATCACTGCTCTGATCTATCAGACTGCTTACTTGCCTGATTGTCTCTGTGTCATTTTTGAACTCTTCCATAATACTCTCGTGGTTTACTACTGTACTTGCCATTTCACTAATTTTTCTCCTAAGTGAACCCAATTCTACTGTTAGTTCATCTATGGTTGTGTCTTTCTTGTTGACTTCCTTTCCATAATTTTTCGATTTCTTCCTTTTGCAAGTGCATCTGTTTCTTAATTTCATCAATCTCATTTTGAAAAGCCATCTCTAGTCTGTGTACTCGTTCCACCAGTTTATTGTAAGTCTCCATTTCAATCAGTTCTTGGTAGAAATCATCATCCTGCTTTCTACACTTATCCCTTTCTTTTCCAATTTGCATTACTAAAGTATGTGGTCATTATGTAGTACTAAAAGCACATATAGTACTTACATTCCCTGGTGCAGTTGTAGACTAAACAAATGATCAGCTGATTTAGCGCATTCTTGTGCTACTTTGTTTTCTTTATTGTTTGAACAAGTTTTACTTAAAACTTCTTTTTTTAAATTAGAACACCATTTACTCTAACCTGGTACAGAGTTTGACTCATATATAGATGCTAATTTAGGTAACGCCACTGGCCAATTTGGTCAGGAATGGAGTGGTGGCGACGTGCGTTTGCTTCCCTCGGTGCCTCGTGTGTGTGTGTGTGTGTGTGTGTGTGTGTGTGTGTTTTGGGGGGAGTGTGCATTGTGGGGAGAGTGTGTGTAGTGGGGTGAGTGTGTGTGTGGGGGGGCGAGTGAGTGTGTGTGGGGGGGTGAGTGTGTGTGTGGGTGCGGCGTTAGAATTTGTAGTGTGTGTGGGGGGGTTGAGTGTGTTTGTGGGGAGGGGTTAGTGTTTGTAGTATGTGTGTGTGGGGGGTGGGAGTGGGGGGATGGGGGCTTGGAGTGAGTGTGTCTGTGGGGTGTGTGGAGGGGAGGGTGAGTGTATGTGTGTGTGGGGAGTGAGTATGTGTATGTACGTGTGGGGGTGGGGCGTGTAGTGTGTCTGTGGGGTTTGTGTGGGGGGGAAAGGTTGAGTGTGTGTGGAAGGATGAGTGTGTGTGTGTGAGGAGTGAGTGTGTGTTTGGGGGGATAGAGTGAGCGTGTATGTGGTGTGTGTGTTTGGGGAGGAGGGGGGCGTGTGTGTGTGTGTGTGTGTGTGTGTGTGTGTGTGTGTGTGTGTGAGAGAGAGAGAGAGAGAGAGAGAGAGACAGACAGACAGACAGACAGACAGACAGACAGACAGAGACAGAAGTGTATTACGTATGTGTTTGAGTGTCTGTGTCCAATTCTTATCCAAATTAACAGTTTTTACCACCACTACATACTGAAGTTCTTTACCGCATTACTCCCGTCTTTTCTGCAAACTCATATCTTTTCACTTTTGTTCATTTTCTTCGTATCTCCATCTTCATTGTATACATTTCTTCTTTTTCTCAATTTATTTTCAGTAATATCTTTAACTCTCTATTTTCCTCCACTCTATAGTAATTCTTTTATAATTACCGGTACTGGCTTATTTTCTTATTTCATTGCTCTTTCTGACGCCTTTTCATCTGCTCAGACAATTGTGATATATTACTGTTCTCGTTCTTGTGTCTTAAACTTTCGTCTTTATTCTGATACTCATACTTTTCTAGCATACAGTGCTTAATGATTCTCTCTCTTTCTTTCTCTCTCTATACTGTATTTATATATATATATATATATATATATATATATATATATATATATATATAAACATACAGATCCACGATAACATGTTTTTTTTGTTTTGTTTTTTTTGCTTATCGACCATTGGGGCCGGAGCCCCTGGTCATTAAGGCAAAAAAATATATACATGTATATACATTGATACATATATACATATGTATACGAACATATATACATACATACTGTTACGGAACAGAGAAAACTGTCCCGCAAAGTTCCAAGTTCAAAACAAAAGAGTTAGGTAAAATTACAAGTTAAAGTTTAATGCTCAAACTAACAACTAAACATTCAGGACTCGTAAGGATAATTTAATGGCAAGAAACAGGTTAGATATATGGTTAACTGCAATAGCCTCTATTAACCCGTGCCGTCCCGAGGACGTACTTCCACGTCCTCACGTTTTGTCACAGCTAATCCCGAGGACGTACTTCAACGTCCTGCAATTGCAAGGTTCATAATTTCCACAATTTTCAATTTTCGCGAGTCATTTTTGGTACGTATACACGGGACACCTGCCTCAACAAGATGCCAGGCAGAGACAATGCCTTACCCAGCATGACCTCTTCCCCCCCCCTGCATGCCCTTTTCTCAGCAATTCACCTGTTATCAGTGACCTGGCCAGTATAGCCATGTCATGCCACGGTACGAAATTCAGGGCCAGAGTGATTCCCCAATCAATGACAATGTGGAGGACAAACTTTACATAGCTTTAGAGGAAGAAACAGTTAGAAATGATGATCAGGTAATGTGGCAAAAAAAGGTCAGGTATTAGCGAGTGAAACAATGCTTATAATGCCTATATTACTGCTTGAAAACCAATATACTTTTGTACTACATATAAATTCGTAACAGTAGATAAATAAATACCGTTTATGAGTGGTGTGAAATAGTTATCCTCCCATAGAACTCGTTTTCTTTGGCGCCAACCTGATAGAAAACCCAGTAAAGTAAGGAGGCTCTCCTACCTGTAATGAGTATTTTAAACCTCAGGTGAGCGATTTCTCTATGAATTTTCGATGTTTCTCACCAAAAGCGAAAGTTTTAGCAAAAAAAAAAAAAAGGTCAAAAATTGCCCGGGATTGGGGGGTACCAGTGGTCAAAAAGTGGCCGGGACTGGGCGGGTTAACACGAAATTAGCAAGAGTAAATTTATCTAAGTCAGCCTTGATAAAGTGAGAAAACCAGATAATGCTCAGTTAATGCAAGATATATTATTACAGATACAAAATATTATAAAAAATGACTGACATAAAAACACATGAATCACAAAAACCTCACCAGGCCTACGAATTAACACCCCATGCTATACAGTACAAGAAAAAATGTAATAACACTTATACTCAAATTACACAGCTGCTGGATGGCTGGAGACTTCCTGAGCACTCACAATAATAACAACTGTACAGGGGAGGACAGAGATGTGAACAAAATGAGAAGTAGATCTAAGTGGCAATTAATGCAGAGACTGAGCTCATTATATAGGGGACGGCAGAGCTTGATACAACTTGTAAGAAGGACGCGCAAATGAAGCCATAGGGGACAAAGAGTTGACAATCCTGCTCTGAACAACAGAAAGAACGACTTACTCTACTATAAGGGTAGAAGGGGGGAGTGAGGAAGAACACGCTCGTGATCAAACATGCAGCATACTGTACGTTAGAATTACACAAAGGATGATGAAATCATAGGCTATGTAACACCTCCCCACAAAGAAAAAAGAAATTTACAAAGGAAATTTCTTATTACTCTAAAACAATCTGTCTAAAGTCTAGATAAGCAATCTGCAATAACATTTTCTTTCCCTTTAACATGTTGTATGTCTAATTAATACTCCTGAAGAAGTAGACTCCATCTTGTCAATCTCTGATTTTTATCTTTAAACTTACTAAGGAATTTCAGTGGGTTATGATGGGAATAAATGACTATTGGGTCAAAACCAGAACACAAATAAAATGAAAAATGCTGTAAACCCAAAATCAAGGCCAAAAGCTCTTTCTCAATAGTTGAGTAGTTCTTTTGAGGTGGAGTGAACTTCTTACTGTAATAAGATACAGGGTGTTCAATACCCTGATCATCCTCTTGCAGCAAAACAGCCCCAGCTCCTGTATCACTTGCATCAACAGCCATCTTAAAAGGCTTAGCAAAATTTGGAGTAGCAAGCACTGGCTGACTTAATAGGATAGCTTTAAGTTTGCTGAAAGAGGATTCACAGTTATCGGTCCAGACAAATTTAACTCCCTTTTTCAGTAGGTCTGTAAGTGGTGATACAAGAATAGAAAAGTTAAGAACAAATCTCCTGTAATAACCTACCAATCCCAAAAATCTTTGTAGCTCTTTCCTACTTTTAGGTCTGGGAAGATCACTTATAACCTGAACCTTAGCTCCTGGTGGTGCAACGTGTCCATCATCAATTACATACCCAAGGTACTGAACTTTAGCTTGACCAAACTCACACTTTGATAAATTAGCTACAAGATTAGCCTGAACCAAATGCTCAAGAAATTTACTGACATGGCATAGGTGATCTTTCCAGTTGTCACTGAAGATTAATACATCATCAATATAAACAACACACCCTGCCAACCCTCTGTTACAACATTCATGAGCTTCTGAAATGTGGCTGGTGCATTCTTCATACCATATGACATTACAGAACATGCAAAAGTCTTTCCTAGTGTTACAAAACATGAGACCTCCCTAGCACATTCAGTCATAGGTACTTGCCAGTATCCCTTTAGCAAATCAAACTTACTTATATACCTAGCCTTTCCGGTCTTGTCTATGCAATCTTCCACATGAGGGAGAGGGTAAGTGACTGTTTTGGTTATCTGATTAACACGTCTGTAGTCGATGCAAAGCCGCTGTGACCCACCTGGCTTAGGGACTAGAGTGACAGGAGAACTTCACACGTTCTGACAGGGCTCAATCATCTTGTGGTCCAACAGGTAGCCAAGCTCCTTCTAGATGAGAGGAACTTTCACTGGGTTCACACGGTAAGGAGGCAGTTTAATTGGCTTTGCATCTCCAACATCGACATCATGCTTCAACACAGTGGTTCTTCCTGGAGTGGCACGGAACACTTGCGGGTACTCCTGCAGTAATGCCGAAAACTCCTGCCTTTCCTCAGGAGCTAGATGAGAAAGCTTAGTCTGGAGATCATTCATGATATCAGGATTCTTCCCCAAACTATCACTCAGGCTCACACTGCATGGGAGAACTTCACTTGCAGACTCGGGTGGAACAGCTACAGTGCAGACTGGGTTATTTTGGTCCCACTTGTGATATAACTGTAGCATGTTGATGTGACAAAGTTGCTTGTTCTTTCTACGATCTGGTGTGGCGATGACATAGTTGACATCACTGAGTTTCTTCTCCACAAAATAAGGGCCACTAAACTTGGCTTGAAGAGGTTGCCCATGCACCTGTAGCAGAATCAAAACCTGATCTCCTGGCTGAAAGTGGCGTAACCTGGACTTCTTATCATACCAAGTCTTCATCTTCTCCTGAGCAGCTCCTAAATTCTCTCTCGCCAGCTGTAAAGCAGTGGACAGCCGTTCTTTGAATTTCATCACATTCTCCAGCAGGTTGACATCATCTTCCTCCGACAGCCAGCATTCCTTCAGTAGCTTAAGGGGTCCTCTTACTTCATGGCCAAACAGTAGTTCAAAAGGTGAGAAGCCCAGTGATTCATTTGGAGATTCTCTTGCGGCAAATACAACGAATGGAAGACCTTTATCCCAGTATTTCTGATGTTCCAAACAGTACTTCTTGAGCATCGATTTGAGTGTTTGATGATATCTCTCCAACGCTCCTTGGGTCTGGGGATGGTAAGCTGAAGACGTGATCTGGGTGATGCCCAACTCTTTCAGAGACTGCTTGAAAATATTTGACATGAAATTACTTCCCCAGTCTGACTGTACCTCCTTGGGCAGACCAAACTTTGTGAAGAACCCCAGCATTTCCTTAACCACAGTCTTTGCTGAGATATTTCTAAGTGGAATGGCTCCAGGAAAACGAGTAGCTATATCAATCAGGGTCAACACATAAGAAAATCCTGAAGAAGTCTTAGGAAGAGGGCCCACAATATCCACCAACACAAGGGTGAATGGCACCTCAAAAGGAGGAATGGGATCTAGAGGCGCAACCTTTTCGGTCTGATTGCACTTCCCCACAACTTGACAGGTGTGACAAGACTTACATTACCAGGAAACATCCCTGAAGATACCTGGCCAGTAGAAGTGTTTCAAAATGCGTGCCACAGTCTTCCTCACTCCAAGGTGTCCTGCCAAACTGGAATCATGAGCCACTCTAATGATATCCTGCCTACAAACACGAGGGATGACAACTTGATGTACAACCTCCCATTCACAGTCGGCTGATGCTGTTGGGGGTCTCCACTTCCTCATAAGTACTCTTGACTTTATATAATAACAAGTAGAAGCACCAGCTGACTCTTCCTCATTGCAAGCAGAGTTAGCTGGACCTTTCAACTCAGGGTCAGCAACCTGCAACTCAACCAACTCTTGACGAGGCAAATTATCAACACTACGGGGTACTGCCTCATCTGGTGAGTGGTACAAATTAGCAAGAAAAGTGTCAGCTAGGATAACATCATCATCATCATTATCTTCTAAGTCACCAGTAACTTTAGACTTAGCCCTAGTGACAGCACATGCAGAGAACACATCAGGGACATCACAATCCTGGGTCGCAGCCACTGGCTCACTAGACAACTGAGGAGCTGGACACACTTGACTTCAAGCAATATCATTTCCAAGTAAGAAAAGTTACACCTGACATTGGGAGTGTCTCAACCAACTCAACCATAACAGAACCATTAACAAAACCAGACTCTAAATTCACTCTGCACAGAGGGACAGAGAAGTAATTATTCCCTACACCTTGTAAGATTACAGTTTCATCAGAGGAATTAACATTAGAGCCTAGAACACGACATAAGGGATTGGCAAGCACCTGTATCACGATATATTTTAACTGATTTCCTGTCATTACTGTCCAGAGGACTGACAAAACCATCAGACAGGAAATTAGCACATGAACTCTTGAGAGTGTCACTCACTTTATTGCTCAAAAGAGGAGCTTCATCATGGGAATTTAATTTACCCCTCAAAGCAGGTTCAGTTAACTCGGTTAAAGAATTCTGGGAACTCTCAAGGGTGGACACTAGACCAATTGACTAAATATTTAAAGACTCCTTTTTGTTCACATCACGCTGTCTCCTGAAACATTTCTCCATAGTATGACAAAGCTTACTACAATAAGTACATTTACTTCTCTGAAATCTAGAGGTGAAGCTGGTATTTACTTCCTGAGAAAAATCATCTTTATTCTCTTTCCTGTTACCTGTACTCTGAGTAGAGACAATGTACTTACTCTCAGCTTTCCTTTTTTCTTTTGAATATCTCTTGTGAGTGAGAACATATTCATCAGCTACAACTGCAGCATCAGACAAATTATCTATTCTTTTCTCATCAAGATATAGGCTTACATCATTATTAATACACCTTTTGAAGTCCTCCAGCAAAATCATCTGCTTAAATTAACCAAAATCAGAATCCACATTCTTAGAATTTAACCACTGCTCTAACAGATCTCCTTTGATTTTTGCATACTCAACATGGGATTGCCTATCTTTTCTTATAAGTTGTCCTAAATTTTACTTTATAGGCTTCAGGAACAAGGTCATAGGCCTTAAGAATCAAGCTCTTAACTACATCATAATTATCAAATTGATCCTGAGGCAAAGATGCATAAGTTACTTGAGCTTTACCGGTGAGAACAGTCTGAAGGAGTACTGGCCAATACTTTTTGGGCCAATTAAAACCTGTAGCTACCCTGTCAAACAACTGAAAATACTTTGTTAAATCAGATTCATTAAAACGAGGGACAAGTTTAACATTTTTAGCCACATCAAAATCATCAGAGCTAGATGATCCAGTTCCACCTTGTTTCATGCGATACTCATGGTCTGCCTGAATCCTAGCAAGTTCAATTTATGCCTGAGCCTGTGCCTGTGCCTCCTGAATACGAACCTGACACTCAGCCTCCTTAGCACGTGCCTGAAACTCAGCCTCCTTAACACGAGCCTCCTGCAGAGCTAGCTGTAACTTAGCTATTTCAATCTGCGTTTGCTCATTTGGAGGAGTTACGTTAAACAATCTTTTATTAATCATGCCAACAATTTGATCTTTAGAATGATGAGAGTGAACTGCAATTCCTAATTGTTGAGCAACAAGCTTAAGTTCATTCTTTGTTCTGTTTTCTACATCACACACAGTTTGCACATTTGACAAAAAATCTTTGGCTTTATCAAGAGTAGTAATAGTCGACATCATGAATAAATCACAGTCACAAAATATCAAGCAATATCCTTATGATAATATCCTGAGTATCCTGGCGAGGTCGCCAAATTTATGTTACGGAACAGAGAAAACTGTCCCGCAAAGTTCCAGGTTCAAAACAAAAGAGTTAGGTAAAATTACAAGTTAAAGTTTAATGCTCAAACTAACAACTAAACATTCAGGACTCATAAGGATAATGTAATGGCAAAAAACAGGTTAGATATATGGTTAACTGCAATAGCCTCTATTAACACGAAATTAGCAAGAGTAAATTTATCTAAGTCAGCCCTGATAAAATGAGAAAACCAGATAATGCTCAGTTAATGCAAGATATATTATTACAGATACAAAATATTATCAAAAATGACTGACATAAAAACACATGAATCACAAAAACCTCACCAGGCCTACGAATTAACACCCCATGCTATACAGTACAAGAAAAAAATGTAATAACACTTATACTCAAATTACACAGCTGCTAGATGGTTGGAGACTTCCTGAGCACTCACAATAATAACAACTGTACAGGGGAGGACAGAGATGTGAGCAAAATGAGGAGTAGATCTAAGTGGCAATTAATGCAGAGACTGAGCTCATTATATAGGGGCCGGCAGAGCTTGATACAACTTGTAAGAAGGACGCGCAAATGAAGCCATAGGGGACAAAGAGTTGACAATCCTGCTCTGAACAACAGATAGACGACTTACTCTACTATAAGGGGAGAAGGGGGGAGTGAGGTAGAACACGCTCGTGATCAAACATACAGCATACTGTACGTTAGAATTATACAAAGGATGATTAAATCATAGGCTATGTTACAATACATACATACATACATACATGCATATGAACATACACACTTTTATGCACACGTGCATATATGTATAATAATTTTTATTTTATTAGTTTTTGTAGTTTTATTTTTTATTTTTTTATTTTTTAACCTTATATTACTTATAAACTAAAATGCCTAATCTAAAGACCCTAAAACTGATCACCTGACAGACAAATCGCTAACCTATACTAAATCCTAAGAGACAAATAACTAGACCTACACTAATGGTAAAAAAACCTCGACCAACAGACCACCATCGACTGCAGATATGAAATGCCTTTCTGCACATAGCTACACTCATCACCTGATGACTGTCATTCGAGACACAACCTAATATAGGGGACATCAATATATGAAAGGGAACCAGATATGATGTCCCCTATATTAGGTTGTGTCTCGAATGGAGAGACGTCACTTAATTATATAAAGAATCCGACTGAGAACCTTGCGACCGTGCGTGTGACCTCCCTCTAGGGCCCCTCTCAACCTGACGGCAGGAGGGAGGGGGAAGGTGGAAGGCGGGGGGAGGGGGTTAAGGGAAAGGAGAAGAGAGGGAAAATGAGTGAAATATAAGAGCGTGAAAGGGAAGAACAGGAAGAGAAGGATTAAGGAGATAGGGGGTGGGGGAGAAAGGTGGAGATTTATGAAAGATAATGAGAAAGAAATAGGAGTTAGGGGAAACATTGGATGAGAAGAAGACTGGGGGAGGGGAGAGAAAGGCGGAGATGGATGGAGATTTGTGGAGGGAAGAAAGGTAGACAGAAGACGGAAGGGAGATAGTGTTTAAAGGAGTACAGAAGGAGTGCAAAGGGAAGACATGGAGAAGGGAAGGTGAAAAGAAGAATGGGAGGAAGATGGGAAGGAAAAAGATGAAAAAGGAAATTAAAACAAGGTGCAGGAGGAATGGAAACTTGAAGCAGACAAAAGGAAAGAAGAGGTAAGGGGAGAAGAGGAAGAAAGCGATGGAGAGGGAGGGGAGTGAGAGGGAGTATAAAGGAGTACAAAGGGAAGCAAACAGCAACAGACTTTATGGTCCTTTCGGGGCTGTTTGTTACAGAGTAGACTATGTCTACGAAATTTAACTCTACATGCTGAAGGATAAGGATAGTAAAGCAAGAAGGCTCCCCCCGCCTCCAAACCCTCCAGTTAAAACTGGTAAGAAAAAGTGAGAATAACCACCATGCAGCATGGAAAAACTGTCATGGAATATTCATAGGAAAGACTGAAATGGAAAAGTTACTTTCTATAATACTTTATCTATAAGCTACATGTACGAATAACCTGAAAGAGAAAGTAGTAAAGTAAAATGAATAATCGAATATTAAATAACTCATGACAACATGTACGGGTACATTGAGTTAACAGGGCGTCTGCAGACACAGCACGGAAATTGCACAGTGCACAGTGTGGATGTTCAGGGGTGCTGCGGCAGCCTTGCCTGGCGCTATTATGGTAAGCAGCAGTCAATCAGGCCCCAGCTCGGTTCATTCCACTGAGACTAGGAACTTTCCCATGTGGGACAAGCACACAAGTCACCTCCTGAAGCAGTGAACCCTGGTACAATATAAAAATCCCGATGGTGGTCATTTAACTAACAGGGACCCTCAGTGATCCACAGCCCATCACATGTCGAGAGTATGAGTAGTGACCGTTAACTCAGGGCTATCTGTGCATCTCCTAGTCTGTGCATATACTATATTTGCATTCATAAATTGATCCAGGCTCTAATAAAATAAAATAAATAAATAAATATAAAATCATACATATACAAGTGTTTTATTCAGGAGTAAACATATTAAGCTAGGGATAGTCGACAAATACTTATCGAGGTGACCTTTAAAGGTCAGTACTGTATTAGAATTACTACATTGACGGGCAATTAATTCCATACATTTACAACTCTATTGAAGAATAAATGCTTAGCTTCATGCGACTGGAATCGTTTGCCAATTATTATATATTCATTGCCTCTAGTATAATTCGAGTGATCACCTGTGAGGTATTTATCTACAGCCATGTTATCATGTCCTTTGAATATTTTGAATACTTGAAAAGATCTCCTCATAACCTCCGTTTAGTTAGGGTTAATAAATTCAGGGCTTCTGAACGTTCCTCGTTCTGTTTGTTTCTCAGTCTAGGTATCATCTTTGTCATCCTTTGCTGCACTCGTTCAAGCTTTTCCACATCCTTTTCATAATACGGTGACCAAAAGTGAACACAATACTCCAATTGCAGGCATACTAAAGAATTATACAAAGTAAGGACAATATTATTGGATTTATATTCAAATGCACTACCTATGAATCCAATTAATTTATTGTCTTTTTTCACAGCTGTGCATTGTTTGCTTGGTTTTAAATCATTTGTTATTATAACTCCTAAGTCTTTTTCATGGTTTACCCTATCAAGTTGAACATTATTCATGCTATAGCTAGCTCTTACATTTTTACTGCCAATGTTTAGCACTTTGCATTTATTATTACTGAAATCCAGTTGCCAAACTTGGGCCCAGTTAATCAGTCGATCAAGATCTCTCTGAATTGCCTGTCTTTGCAGTGTTGTATCTGCTCTGTTTCCTAATTTAGAGTCGTCAGCAAATTTTGAAATTTTACAGCATAATCCTTCATTAATATCATAGATATAATATTAAGAAAAGAATAGGACCAAACACTGAACCCTGCGGCACTCCACTTGTAACGTTTATCCAGTCTGACACTTTTCCATTTATTACAACTCTTTGCTCTCGTCCGGTCAGCCAATTTTCAACCTACCCAAGGACCCTGCTGCCGAAACCATGTGCCTGTAGCTTTTGAAGGAATCTTTTGTGTGGGACTTTGTCAAAAGCCTTTTGAAAAGCAAGGTAAACAACATCAACTGATTTAGTGTCGTCATACATGCTCAGTATATCATTGAAAAAGTCCAGCAGATTCATGAGGCAAGAGCGATTATTATGAAAACCATGTTGAGAATCATTGATGAGATTGTTTGATTCTAAGTGTTTCACAAACTTGTCTCTGATAATAGTTTCAAGCAATTTGTAAATGACCAATGTTAAGCTAATTGGGTGGTAGTTTTCTGGCTGTGCTCTGTTGCCTTTTTTTTAATATTGGGGTTACGTTAGCAAGTTTCCATTCATGAGGTATCTTTATGCTCTTAAGTAATAAGTTCAAAAGTTCAGATAAGGGCTTTAATACTTCATTCTGTAGTTCCTTCGAAACACGTGGAGATATTTTGTGTATGCCTTATTTTTTTTTATTATCCCTTAATTTGCTAATTGCAAGTAGTACATCGCGATCACTAACTGTAATGTCAGTGATTATGTTGTCCTCTTCTATAGGAATGGGGGAAACAGCAGGAATCGTATGTATATTTTCTCCTGTAAATACTGACTCAAAGAAAGTATTAAGAATTTTCGCCATCACAGTTTCATCATCAGTTTACTCTCCATTATCTGTGATTAAGGGACCGATTGTCGGAGTTATTCCTTCTTTGGGATTTGTTTTACTGATACTTGCAATATGTGCCTCAAGGTTTTTCTTACTGCATTTAATTAATTTTTTGGCTTTCCATCGAAGAGCATCGTATTTATTTTTATCGCTTTAACTCTTTGTAGTATTTTACTTTTTATATGCAAGATTTTTTGCTTCTAGACAATGTTTAATGTCGGAGTTCCACTATTTGAGTTTAGAATTTTTGGCAGGCCTTCTGTTGCACATTGGAATACATAACCTGACTGCACTGTTGAGAGTTTCTGTATAATAATTCCACGTGTCATTGATATTTCGGCAATAGGATGCTAGTTACCTGCACCAACAATTGACTTTAATTTCTTAAAATTTGCCCTTTTAAAATCAAGCACTTTCTTGCAACTGGCCCTGACCTTGTCTTCACAGCTTTTAATGTTAAATGTAACTGTGTGATGATCACTTGTACTAAATTCTTCTCCTACAATAACATTACTCACTACATTTTCTGATGTGGCTAAGACAAGATCTAGGATGTTAGCTCCACGTGTCGGATACTTTACAAATTGATACAAAGAACTTTCCTGCAAGTTTGTATATAGGTCTAACCCTGTGTGTGAGGGTAGCGCTTCTCCCCATTTTGGAACTGGTAAATTAAAATCACCAAATGTTACAGTGCTTTGCATGCAAGATAGTTCGGCAATTTGATTGTAGATTTCATTATCGATGTTGAGTGGTTGACCAGGTGGACGATAAACTAACCCAAGTGTGATTTTATGACACGATTCATTTCTAAGCTGAACATAAATAGTGTCAATGTTTTCAATAATTGGATTGGTAATTATGACTGGATGAAATCCTGATTTAACATATAACAACACACCGCCCCCTGCTCGATTCTTCCTTTCACTACTGAAAATGTGATACCCTGGTAAATTAAACTCTGCTAGAAAATCTCTTTGCTCAGTATTTAGCCACGATTTTGTTATACCAGTTACGTCATAATCTTCAGTAAAGAAGGGAGGGAGAAAAGAAAGGATGAAAGAAGGAGGGAAGGGGAAAAAAGGAGAAACGGGAGAATAGAGGAATGCAAAGACGTAAAAGGAGACCAATTGGATATGAAAAGTAAAAATGGTAGGTCTTGAGATTATCCTCCTTGAGACACTTGGAGGAAGAGAAGAGAAGGAGATACGCAAGTGAGAAGCAGAAGGAGGGAGTCGAAAAGGAAGAAAAAAATATAGAAGAAAAAATAGGTGCAGAAGAAAAATAAGGGGAAAGTGAGAGACATGTGAGGCACGTCAAGCCTTCTTTGTGTGTGTGTGTGTGTGTGTGTGTGTGAGAGAGAGAGAGAGAGAGAGAGAGAGAGAGAGAGCCGGGATGAGGCTGAAAGTTAAGAAAAATGAGGAAAGGGAGACAGGAGAAGGGAAGACAAATTGGGACGGGAAGGAAGAAAGTGGGTTAGCGGAGACAGGGATGGATGACTGATGGATTGAGGAGGAGGCGGAATGAAAAGAAAGTCACTAAGAGGAATAAAGGAAAAAGGGGGAGAGAGATAAATGATTGAATAATGAAGAGCTGATATGAAATGAAAATTCACGGGGGAGTAAGGAAGGCATAATGCATGATAACGTGAGTCAGTAAGACGAAGGATCGATGGTGATGAGAATGATGAAAAGTCGAGGCAGCAAGAGGAAGCAGTGAGAGGAGACAGATACGATAAGCTGTGAGAAAAATGAAAGAAAATTCACTTAGGTATGAGTTTCCCATACCGTTTCTACGGGTCATAAAATATAAAATGTCACCAGGAAGCCTGCTTTTGCTACTTACTCTTGACTATTTTGCCGCGTAGTTGTTGATGTTGTAGTAAGGCAAAAAATAATACTATCACTTGCTTTAGCCACCTTCAGCGAGTGAAGATGGGGATGAACTAGGAGAGTGTAGGATGAGGTGGCTGGTAGAGAGAGAGAGAGAGAGAGAGAGAGAGTGAGAGAGAGGAAGTCCGAGAACGAGGTAGGGAGATGAGAGACGAGAGTATATTAGGGCGGGTAGTGTATAGGGAAGATGGACTGTTAGTGGACAGTGACAGAAAACCCAAAGGTAATTCTGCAGAGACCATATGTTGCGTTAGGGAACTGGTAGATAGATAGATAAAATATAGCCACTACCTGTCTACTTTTATCAAGCTATCTACCTACAGCCAGACGTCGTAATTCCGAAGGGAGTGACTACAAACAAACCTCCATAATGTCGCTCTCTTCTCTGCCATTTGGCTGCCTTCCCTCCAACTCATATGCCCCAATCACATAGATAGCTCTATTTCATCCCTCCATTGCATCCTTGGTCTTCCTCTCCTCCTCTCGCCCTTCACCTCACTCAGATATACTCTTCCAGCCAATATCTCATCCTCCATCCCCTCAACATGACCAAACCATCTCTTTATTTCCCTCAACACATTCAGTCCCACTCACATCAGCACCACAACGCTCCTTCACGTTCTCATTGGTCAGTCTGTCACTCTGTGTAACTTCAGATGCTCCTTGATAATGACTCATTTTCACTGTTCTCATTCTTGACAAGCGTCCTTTCAACAGGGTCCAGGCTTCATTTCCATAATTATGTTAGAATTGGGCTCACACTACTGTATACAACGACATTTTTTTTTTTTTTTGAACTTCTTTGCTCAGTACCTTATTTCGTGTAACTGCTTACAATGAACCAGCAACTTTTCTTCCCTTCTGTACCCGTTCATGCACATCGCCCTCTAAATTTCCATCCTTACTCGTTACGATACAAACACATTTGAATGCACTCATAATTCTCAATTTCCTGACCATCCAACCTCACTGTGCACTGTGACTTCGTTTCTCGCAAAGAACATACATTTACCTTAATCTACATTCACTTGCATTCACTTTTAGATTTCATAACTTGTATACACTTCCATACTCATTCACCAAGCTTTGCAACTCACATTCGTCATTACTTCGCAATACATTATCATCAGTAAACAACAGTAAAGGATGTTTCCAAACGCTGCCCCCCCCCCTCTCTCTCTCTCCCTCATACACATACTAAGGACATTCCAACATAGACTACTGATACACATATTACTGCTTTACTAAGTAAACTGTCTGGAATAGTTTCATAAGGCACAACGCTGTAATGAATACCTCTTACAATATCATTTATTACATTAATCCTGAATCAGACACCCAAAGCATATCACAATACACACGTTTAGCATCTGCGACCCAGACTTCTACGCTAAAAAAAAAAAAAAAAAAAAAGTGATCAAGAATCTCGAATTGAACATTCCAGTTTATTTATTTATCTATCTGTTTATATACTTACACTCTTGACAAGGGGAATTTTCTTCTCTTTCTTAACTTTTTTTTTTTTTTTTCTACCTGAGGTTTTTATTATTACACCACCGCCCACCTACGGTGGAGGAGGCGTGCGAGGGTACATGCCTGGGCCCGTACGACAGTAACACTTGCTGATGCGATATCTCCTGAAACCATTAACGGATTTCAGCCAAACTTTTGTCAATGATGCAGCATGAGGAGATGATGAACTGATTAGGTCAGCTAGGTCAAGGGGACAAAGGTCAAGGTCTTATGGGGTCGACACTGCTAATCCTTGTGAGCGCGATAGCTCCTAAACTCACGACGTATTTTAACCAAATTTTTGTCAGTGATAGAATATGAAGGGACGATGGACAGATTAGGTCAGCGAGGTCAGGAAGATTGTATGGCGAGTCCTTGCGGAAGGCTTGGAGGAGGCATATCAAGCAACGCTTTGCGTAGACAGGTCGGGGCCCAAATTCTCGGCTTCTCACTTCTGTTTTATTTAAATTATAATTGCAGGGAATATGTGGCATCATCTGCTCGAGTGGAGTTGTATATAAATATATATATATATATATATATATATATATATATCTATATATATATATATATATATATATATATATATAAATAGAGAGAGAGAGAGAGAGAGAGAGAGAGAGAGAGAGAGAGAGAGAGAGAGAGAATGAACCGGAGTAAAACTAAAGTAATGTTTAATCCACAAACACCAAAGAGCGTCATCAGAATAAGTGATGAAATTCTTGAAGGAGTGGAGGAGTACAGTTACTTAGGACAAACACTAAAATTAACGAAAGATCATGATAACGAAATAAAAAGACGCATTACAATTGGATGGAAAGCTTTCGGTAAACATAGAGACATTATGAAAAGTAGCTTACCAGTTTGTATGAAACGAAAAGTATATAACGAATGTATAATTCCGGCCATGACGTATGATTGTGAGACTTGGAAACTGAAAAAATCAATGGAAAATAAATCAATCCGTTCTCAGACAGCAATGGAAAGGTCAATGTTGGGAATATCTTTAAGAGACAGGAAATGATCAACTTGGGTGAGAGAGCAGACTAAAGTCAAAGATATTATAGAGGTTATAAAAGAACAGAAATGGAAGTGGGCAGGCAATACAGCAAGAATAAGGGATAACCGATGGAGCAAGAGGCTGACTGAATGGACACCAAGAGATTGTAAGCGTAGCAGAAAAAGACCAGAGAGGAGATGGAGAGATGAGATAGAGAAATTTGCAGGGGAAACGTGGCAAAGATTGGCTCAGTCTAGGAATTCGTGGAAAAGGTTGGGGGAGGCCTTTGTTCAACAGTGGACTAGTTATGGCTGATAATGATATATATATATATATATATATATATATATATATATATATATATATATATATATATATATATATATATATATATATATGGAGCCTCAGTGGTAGAGTGTGCGTTTTGTACACGGGTGAGCCAGGGTTCGCGCCCCGCTAGGGTGATAAACTTTGGGAGTGTTCACCCGGGCACATACTGCATTGGCGGACACCAGGGGTGCTGTGGTTGAACCAGTGTCGCTTACTATAAAGTATGCTTACACCCAGTCGGCTTCCGTGGGCCGATTACACTTGGTTCACAGACTACACACACAGCCAAAGCCACTCCAACACGACAGTTACACTAACAAGCACTTCTCACCCTACATACAATCTCTACTAGACAGCCTAAGCCACTTGGTAGAGATACACTGGCTGTATCGTCCCGACTTCGGTCGGGATAGGCCGGTCCTGCAGTGGATACTCAAACGGCTGATGTTGATGACGAGATATATATATATATATATATATATATATATATATATATATATATATATATATATATATATATATATATATATATAACATGGTAGGTGGGGGAGCTCACCATCCACTCACTCGATGTAGTGCTGCACTTAGGTGCCTGCCCTTTCCACCCCTCCAGCCTTCTTTCAGTCCATCCTCTTTTGTCTTTCTTTTCTTCATTCTTTCCCCGTTCTTCTTCCTACGGGTGACTTTACACTCCCTCTTCTTTTTTCATTCCTTCATTCTTTCCCTATCCTTCTGCTTGTGGGTGACTCTACACTGAGTGACAAGATAAATAGTTTCCTGTACATCAAGAAACCTCTACTACGCTGGGTGGTAACCATATAACCAAATTTTGGCGCCTGGTGGTTTAGTAGGAAATTACGGCGCTCCAATCGGATTGAGCCAGTGAATGTTTATATCCAAGGGGTGGTTGGAGTTTATTGCTCATGTAATGCCACTCAGGGATGAGTGAGGCTGGTCTCTCTCATCTTAAATGTCAGGACCATTTTGCCTAGCCCCGGGCTCATGCGCTCTTTATGGGACAACTGAAGACTGGGTGATGGATGAATGGAAGAAATATATATATATATATATATATATATATATATATATATATATATATATATATATATATATATACATATATATATATATATATATATATATATATATATTGTTACATAGCCTATGGTTTCATCATCCTTTGTGTAATTTTAACGCACAGTATGCTGCATGTTTGATCACGAGCGTGTTCTGCCTCAGTCCCCCCCTTCTACCGTTATAGTAGAGTAAGTCGACATCTCTGTTATACTTTGCGGGATTGTCATCTCTTTGTCCCCATGGCTTCATTTGCGCGTCCTCATTACAAGTTGTATCAAGCTCTCCTGGCCCCTATATAATGAGCTCAGTCTCTGCATCATGGCCACTTAGATCTGCTCCTCATTTTGTTCACATCTCTGTCCTCCCCTGTACAGATATTATTATTGTGAGTGCTCAAGAAGTCTCCAACCATCTAGCAGCTGTGTGTAATTTGAGTATTGTATTTTTTTCTTGTACTGTATAGCATAAGTTTAATTTGTAGGCCTAGTGAAGTTTTTGTAATTCATGTAGGGATCTTTATGTCAGTAATTTTTGATTATAGTTTGTATCTGTAATAATTTATCTGGCATTCACTGAGTATTATCTGGTATCTCATTTTATCAGGGCTGACTTAGATAAATTTACTCTTGCTAATTTCGTGTTAACAGAGGCTATTGCAGTTAACCATATATTTAACCTGTTTATTTGCCATTACATTATCCTTATGAGTCCTGAATGTTTTGTTGTTAGTTTGTGCATTAAACTTTAACTTGTAATTTTACCTAACTCTTTTGTTTTGAACCTGGAACTTTACGGGACAGTAGTGATTTTTAGTATTCTCACTTAAAGTGTACATTATCTTTCTCTGTTCCGTAACATAAATTTGGCGACCTCATATCAGGATATTCAGGATATTATCATAAGGATATTGTTTGATATTTTGTGACTGTGATATATTCATGATGGCTACTATTACTACACTTGATGAAGCCAAAGATTTTTTGTCAAATGTGCAGTGTGTGATATAGAAAACAGAACAAAGAATGAACTTAAGCTTGTTGCTCAACAATTGGGAATTGCAGTTCACTCTCATCATTCTAAAGATCAAATTGTTGGCATGATTAATAAAAGCTTGTTTAATGTAACTCCTCCAAATGAGCAAACGCAGATTGAATTAGCTAAGTTACAGCTAGCCCTGCAGGAGGCTCGTGTGAAGGAAGCTGAATTTCAAGCACGTGCTAAGGAGGCTGAGTCTCAGGCTAAGGAGGCGGAATCTCAGGTTCGGATTCAGGAGGCACAGATACAGGCTCAGGCACAAGTTGAACTTGCCAGGATTCAGGCAGACCATGAGTATCGCATGAAACAAGGTGGAACTGGATCATCTAGCTCTGATGATTTTGATGTGGCTAAAAATGTTAAACTTGTCCCTCCTTTTAATGAATCTGATTTAACAAAGTATTTTCAGTTGTTTGAGAGGGTAGCTACAGGTTCTAATTGGCCTAAGGAGTATTGGCCAGTACTCCTTCAAACTGTTCTCACCGGTAAAGCTCAAGTAACTTATGCATCTTTGCCTCAGGATCAGTCTGATAATTATGATGTAGTTAAGAGCTTCATTCTCAAGGCCTATGAGCTTGTTCCTGAAGCCTATAGAGTAAAATTTAGGACAACTTACAAGCAAGATAAGCAATCCCATGTTGAGTATGCAAAAATCAAAGAAGATTTGTTGGAGCAGTGGTTAAATTCTAAGAATGTGGATTCTGATTTTGGTAAATTTAAGCAGATGATTTTGCTGGAGGATTTCAAAAGGTGTATTAGTAAAGATGTAAGCCTATATCTTGATGAGAAAAGAATAGATAATTTGTCTGATGCTGCAGTTTTAGCTGATGAGTATGTTCTCACTCACAAGAGATATTCTAGAGAAAAAGGGAAAGCTGAGAGTAAGTACGTTGCCTCTACTCAGAGTACAGGTAACAGGAAAGAGAATAAGGATGATGTTTCTCAGGAAGTAAATACCAGCTTCACCTCTAGATTTCAGAAAAGTAAATGTACTTATTGTAGTAAGCTTGGTCATACTACGGAGAGATGTTTCAGGAGACAGCGTGATGTGAACAAAAGGAGTCTTTAAATATTCAGTCAATTGGTCTAGTGTCCACTCTTGAGAGTTCCCAGAATTCTTTAACTGAGTTAACTGAACCTGCTTTGAGGGGTAACTTAAATTCTCATGATGGAGCTCCTCTTTTGAGCAGTAAAGTGGGTGACACTCTAAAGAGTTCATGTGCTAATTTCCTGTCTGATGGTTTTGTCAGTCCTCTGGACAGTAATGACAGGAAATCAGTTAAAATATATCGTGATACAGGTGCTTGCCAATCCCTTATGCTGACCAGTGTTCTAGGCTCTAATTTTAATTCCTCTGATGAAACTGTAATCTTACAAGGTGTAGGGAATAATTACTTCTCTGTTCCTCTGTGCAGAGTGAATTTAGAGTCTGGTTTTGTTAATGGTTCTGTTATGGTTGGGTTGGTTGAGACACTCCCAATGTCAGGTGTAACTTTCTTACTTGGAAATGATATTGGTGGAAGTCAAGTGTGTCCAGCTCCTCAGTTGTCTAGCGAGCCAGCGGCTGTGTCCCAGGATTGTGATGTCCCTGATGTGTTCCCTGCATGTGCTGTCACTAGGGCTAAGTCTAAAGTTACTGGTGATTTAGAGGATGATGATGATGTTATCCTAGCTGACACTTTTCTTGCTAATTTGGACCACTCACCAGATGAGGCAGTACCCCGTAGTGTTGATAATTTGTCTCGTCAAGAGTTGGTTGAGTTGCAGGTTGCTGACCCTGAGTTGAAAGGTCTAGCTAACTCTGCTTACAGTGAAGAAGAGTCAGCCGGTGCTTCTACTTGTTATTATGTAAAGTCAGGAGTACTTATGAGGAAGTGGAGACCCCCAACAGCATCAGCCGACTGTGAATGGGAGGTTGTACATCAAGTTGTCATCCCTCGTGTTTGTAGGCAGGATATCATTCGTGTGGCTCATGATTCCAGTTTGGCAGGACACCTTGGAGTGAGGAAGACTGTGGCACGCATTTTGAAACACTTCTACTGGCCAGGTATCTTCAGGGATGTTTCCTGGTATTGTAAGTCTTGTCACACCTGTCAAGTTGTGGGGAAGTGTGATCAGACCGAGGGGGTTGCACCTCTAGTTCCCATTCCTCCTTTTGAGGCGCCTTTCGCCCGTGTGTTGGTGGATATTGTGGGCCCTCTTCCTAAGACTTCTTCAGGATTTTCTTATGTGTTGACCCTGATTGATATGGCTGCTCGTTATCCTGAAGCCGTTCCACTTGGAAATATCTCAGCGGAGAGCGTGGTTAGGGAAGTGCTGGGGTTCTTCACAAAGTTTGGTCTGCCCGGGGAGGTGCGGTCGGACCGGGGAGGTGATTTCGTGTCAGATGTTTTCAAGCAGTCTCTGAAGGAGTTGGGCATCACCAAGATCACGTCTTCAGCTTGCCATCCCCAGACCCGGGGAGCGTTGGAGAGATGTCATCAAACACTCAAATCGATGCTCAAGAAATGCTGTTTGGAGCATCAGAGAGACTGGGATAAAGGTCTTCCATTCGTTGTGCTTGCTGCAAGAGAATCTCCAAATGAATCACTGGGCTTCTCACCTTTTGAACTGCTGTTTGGCCATGAAGTAAGAGGACCCCTTAAGTTACTCAAGGAATGCTGGCTGTCGGAGGAAGATGACGTCAACCTGCTGGAGTATGTGATGAAGTTCAGGGAACGGCTGTCCACTGCTTTACAGCTGGCGAGAGAGAATTTGGGAGCTGCTCAGGAGAAGATGGAGACTTGGTATGATGAGAAGTCCAGGTTACGCCACTTTCAGCCAGGAGATCAGGTTTTGATTCTGCTACCAGTTCATGGGCAGCCTCTTCAAGCCAAGTTTAGTGGCCCTTGTTTCGTGGAGAGGAAGCTCAGTGATGTCAACTGTGTCATCGCCGCACCAGATCGTAGAAGGAGCAAGCAACTATGTCACATCAACATGCTGAAGTTGTATCACAGGCGGGACGAAAATAATCCAGTCTGCACTGTAGCTGTTCCACCCGAGTCTACAAGTGAAGTTCTCCCATGCAGCATGAGCCTGAGTGATAGTTTGGGGAAGAATCCTAATATCGTGAATGATCTCCAGACTGAGCTTTCTCATCTGCCTCCCGGGGAAGGGCAGGAGTTTTCGGCGTTACTGCAGGAGTGCCCGCGGGTGTTCCGTGCCACTCCAGGAGGAGCCACTGTGTTGATGCATGATGTCGATGTTGGAGACGCAAAGCCAACTAAGTTGCCTCCTTACCGTGTGAACCCAGTGAAAGTTCCTCTCATCCAGAAGGAGCTTGGCTGCTTGTTGGACCACAAGATGATTGAGCCCTGTCGGAGCGAGTGGAGTTCTCCTGTTACTCTGGTCCCTAAGCCAGGTGGGTCGCAGCGGCTTTGCGTCGACTACAGACGTGTTGATCAGATAACTAAAACAGACACTTACCCTCTCCCTCGTGTGGAAGATTGCATAGACGAGATCGGAAAGGCTAGGTACATAAGTAAGTTTGATTTGTTAAAGGGATACTGGCAAGTACCTATGACTGAACGTGCTAGGGAGATCTCATGTTTTGTGAAATTAGGAGGGACTTTTGCATGTTCTGTAATGCCATGTACAGATTGTTTTAGAGTAATAAGAAATTTCCTTTGTAAATTTCTTTTTTCTTTGTGGGGAGGTGTTACATAGCCTATGATTTCATCATCCTTTGTGTAATTTTAACGCACAGTATGCTGCATGTTTGATCACGAGCGTGTTCTGCCTCAGTCCCCCCCTTCTACCGTTATAGTAGAGTAAGTCGACATCTCTGTTATACTTTGCGGGATTGTCATCTCTTTGTCCCCATGGCTTCATTTGCGCGTCCTCATTACAAGTTGTATCAAGCTCTCCTGGCCCCTATATAATGAGCTCAGTCTCTGCATCATGGCCACTTAGATCTGCTCCTCATTTTGTTCACATCTCTGTCCTCCCCTGTACAGATATTATTATTGTGAGTGCTCAAGACGTCTCCAACCATCTAGCAGCTGTGTGTAATTTGAGTATTACTGTTATTGTATTTTTTTCTTGTACTGTATAGCATAAGTTTAATTTGTAGGCCTAGTGAAGTTTTTGTAATTCATGTAGGGATCTTTATGTCAGTCATTTTTGATTATAGTTTGTATCTGTAATAATTTATCTGGCATTCACTGAGTATTATCTGGTATCTCATTTTATCAGGGCTGACTTAGATAAATTTACTCTTGCTAATTTCGTGTTAACAGAGGCTATTGCAGTTAACCATATATTTAACCTGTTTATTTGCCATTACATTATCCTTATGAGTCCTGAATGTTTTGTTGTTAGTTTGTGCATTAAACTTTAACTTGTAATTTTACCTAACTCTTTTGTTTTGAACCTGGAACTTTACGGGACAGTAGTGATTTTTAGTATTCTCACTTAAAGTGTACATTATCTTTCTCTGTTCCGTAACATATATATATATATATATATATATATATATATATATATATATATATATATATATATATATATATATATATATATATATATTGTTACGGAACAGAGAAAGATGATGTACACTTTAAGTGAGAATACTAAAAATCACTACTGTCCCGTAAAGTTCCAGGTTCAAAACAAAAGAGTTAGGTAAAATTACAAGTTAAAGTTTAATGCTCAAACTAACAACAAAACATTCAGGACTCATAAGGATAATATAATGGCAAAAAACAGGTTCAATATATGGTTAACTGCAATAGCCTCTATTTACATGAAATTAGCAAGAGTAAATTTACCTAAGTCAGCCCTGATAAAATGAAAATACACTGGGTAATGCTCAGTTAATGCAAGATAAATTATTACAGATACAATATAATATTAAAACTGGCTGACAAAATGAATCCTACATAAATTACAAAAAAAACTCACTAGGCCCACAAATCAACACCTTATGCTATACAGTACAAGGAAAAAATGCAATAACAGTTATACTCAAATTATACAGCTGCTAGATGGTTGGAGACTTCCGGAGCACTCACAATAATAATAACGGTACAGGGGAGGACAGAGATGTGAACAAAATGAGGAGTAGATCTAAGTGGCAATGATGCAGAGACTGAGCTCATTATATAGGGGCCAGCAGACCTTGATACAACTTGTAAGAAGGACGTGCAAATGAAGCCATAGGGGACAAAGAGCTGACAATCCTGCTCTGAACAACAGAAAGGTCGACTTACTCTACTATAAGGGTAGAAGGGGGGAAATGAGGCAGAACACGCTCGTGATCAAACATGCAGCATACTGTGCGTTAAAATTACACAAACGATGATGAAATCATAGGCTATGTAACACCTCCCCACAAAGAAAAAAGAAATTTACAAAGGAAATTTCTTATTACTCTAAAACAATCTGTCTAAAGTCTTGATAAGCAATCTGCAATAACATTTTCTTTCCCCTTGACATGTTGTATGTCTAATGAATACTCCTGAAGAAGTAGACTCCATCTTGTCAATCTCTGATTTTTATCTTTAAACTTACTAAGGAATTTCAGTGGGTTATGATCGGTATAAATGACTATGGGGTCAAAACCAGAACACAAATAAA
Source organism: Coenobita brevimanus (assembly GCF_032717465.1). Lineage (NCBI taxonomy): Eukaryota > Metazoa > Arthropoda > Malacostraca > Decapoda > Coenobitidae > Coenobita > Coenobita brevimanus. Next base: position 14,323,667 of record NC_137034.1, read on the forward strand.
ATGAAAAATGCTGTAAACCCAAAATCAAGGCCAAAAGTTTTTTCAATAGTTGAGTGGTTCTTTTGAGGTGGAGTGAACTTCTTACTGTAATAAGATACAGGGTGTTCAATACCCTGATCATCCTCTTGCAGCAAAACAGCCCCAGGACCTATATCACTTGCATCAACAGCCATCTTAAAAGGCTTAGGAAAATTTGGAGTAGCAAGCACTGGCTGACTTAATAGAATAGCTTTAAGTTTGTTGAAAGAGGATTCACAGTTATCGGTCCAGACAAATTTAACTCCCTTTTTCAGTAGGTCTGTAACTGGTGATACAAGAATAGAAAAGTTAAGAACAAATCTCCTGTAATAACCTACCATTCCCAAAAATCTTTATAGCTCTTTCCTACTTTTAGGTCTGGGAAGATCACTTATAACCTGAACCTTAGCTCCTGGTGGTGCAATATGTCCATCACCAATTACATACCCAAGGTACTGAACTTTAGCTTGACCAAACTCACACTTTGATAAATTTGCTACAAGATTAGCCTGAACTAAACGGTCAAGAAATTTACTGACATGGCATAGGTGATCTTTCCAGTTGTCACTGAAGATTAATACATCATCAATATAAACAACACACCCTGCCAAACCCTCTGTTACAACATTCATGAGCTTCTGAAATGTGGCTGGTGCATTCTTCATACCATACGGCATTACAGAACATGCAAAAGTCTTTCCTAGTGTTACAAAATATGAGATCTCCCTAGCACGTTCAGTCATAGGTACTTGCCAGTATCCCTTTAAGAAATCAAACTTACTTATGTACCTAGCCTTTCCGATCTTGTCTATGCAATCTTCCATGTGAGGGAGAGGGTAAGTGTCTGTTTTGGTTATCTGATTAACACGTCTGTAGTCAATGCAAAGCCGCTGTGACCCACCTGGCTTAGGGACTAAAGTGACAGGAGAACTCCACTCGCTCTGACAGGGCTCAATCATCTTGTGGTCCAACAGGTAGCCAAGCTCCTTCTGGATGAGAGGAACTTTCACTGGGTTCACACGGTAAGGAGGCAATTTAATTGGCTTTGCGTCTCCAACATTGACATCATGCATCAACACAGTAGTTCTTCCTGGAGTGGCACGGAACACTTGCGGGTACTCCTGCAGTAATGCCGAAAACTCCTGCCTTTCCTCAGGAGGTAGATGAGAAAGCTTAGTCTGGAGATCATTCATGATATCAGGATTCTTCTCCAAACTATCACTCAGGCTCATACTGCATGGGAGAGCTTCACTTGCAGACTCGGGTGGAACAGCTACAGTGCAGACTGGATTATTTTCGTCCCGCCTGTGATATAACTTTAGCATGTTGATGTGACAAAATTGCTTGTTCTTTCTACGAACTGGTGTGGTGATGACATAGTTGACATCACTGAGTTTCTTCTCCACGAAATAAGGACCACTAAACTTGGCTTGAAGAGGTTGCCCATGAACCGGTAGCAGAATCAAAACCTGATCTCCTGGCTGAAAGTGGCGTAACCTGGACTTCTTATCATACCAAGTCTTCATCTTTTCCTAAGCAGCTCCTAAATTCTCTCTCGCCAGCTGTAAAGCAGTGGACAGCCGTTCTTTGAACTTCATCACATACTCCAGCAGGTTGACGTCATCTTCCTCCGACAGCCAGCATTCCTTGAGTAACTTAAGGGGTCCTCTTACTTCATGGCCAAACAGTAGTTCAAAAGGTGAGAAGCCCAGTGATTCATGTGGAGATTCTCTTGCAGCAAACACAATGAATGGAAGACCTTTATCCCAGTCTTTCTGATGTTCCAAACAGTATTTCATGAGTATCGATTTGAGTGTTTGATGATATCTCTCCAACGCTCCTAGAGTCTGGGGATGGTAAACTGAAGACGTGGTCGGGGTGATGCCCAACTCTTTCAGAGACTGCTTGAAAACTTTTGACATGAAATTACTTCCCCGGTCTGACTGTACCTCCTTGGGCAGACCAAACTTTGTGAAGAACCCCAGCATTTCCTTAACCACGTTCTTTGCTGAGATATTTCTAAGTGGAATGGCTTCAGGATAACGAGTAGCCATATCAATCAGGGTCAACATATAAGAAAATCCTGAAGAAGTCTTAGGAAGAGGGCCCACAATATCCACCAACACACGGGTGAAAGGCGCCTCAAAAGGAGGAATGGGAACTAGAGGTGCAACCTTTTCGGTCTGATTACACTTCCCCACAACTTGACAGGTGTGACAAGACTTACAATACCAGGAAACATCCCTGAAGATACCTGGCCAGTAGAAGTGTTTCAAAATGCGTGCCACAGTCTTCCTCACTCCAAGGTGTCCTGCCAAACTGGAATCATGAGCCACTCTAATGATATCCTGCTTACAAACACGAGGGATGACAACTTGATGTACAACCTCCCATTCACAGTCGGCTGATGCTGTTGAGGGTCTCCACTTCCTCATAAGTACTCCTGACTTTACATAATAACAAGTAGAAGCACCGGCTGACTCTTCTTCACTGTAAGCAGAGTTAGCTAGACCTTTCAAATCAGGGTCAGCAACCTGCAACTCAACCAACTATTGACGAGACAAATTATCAACACTACGGGGTACTGTCTCTTCTGGTGAGTTGTCCAAATTAGCAAGAAAAGTGTCAGCTAGGATAACATCATCATCATCATTATCCTCTAAATCACCAGTAACTTTAGACTTAGCCCTAGTGACAGCACATGCAGGGAACACATCAGGAACATCACAATCCCGGGACGCAGCCACTGGCTCACTAGACAACTGAGGAGCTGGACACACTTGACTTCCACCAATATCATTTCCAAGTAAGAAAGTTACACCTGACATTGGGAGTGTCTCAACCAACCCAACCATAACGGAACCATTAACAAAACCAGACTCTAAATTCACTCTGCACAGAGGGACAGAGAAGTAATTATTCCCTACACCTTGTAAGATTACAGTTTCATCAGAGGAATTAACATTAGAGCCTAGAACACTGGTCAGCATAAGGGATTGGCAAGCACCTGTATCACGATATATTTTAACTGATTTCCTGTCATTATTGTCCAGAGGACTGACAACCATGAGACAGGAAATTAGCACATGAACTCTTGAGAGTGTCACCCACGTTACTGCTCAAAAGAGGAGCTCCATCATGAGAATTTAAGTTACCCCTCAAAGCAGGTTCAGTTAACTCAGTTAAAGAATTCTGGGAACTCTCAAGAGTGGACACTAGACCAATTGACTGAATATTTAAAGACTCCTTTTTGTTCACATCACGCTGTCTCCTGAAACATTTCTCCGTAGTATGACCAAGCTTACTACAATAAGTACATTTACTTTTCTGAAATCTAGAGGTGAAGCTGGTATTTACTTCCTGAGAAACACCATCTTTATTCTCTTTCCTGTTACCTGTACTCTGAGTCGAGGCAATGTACTTACTCTCAGCTTTCCCTTTTTCTTTAGAATATCTCTTGTGAGTGAGAACATATTCATCAGCTAAAACTGCAGCATCAGATAAATTATCTATTCTTTTCTCATCAAGATATAGGCTTACATCTTTATAAATACACCTCTTGAAGTCCTCCAGCAAAATCATCTGCTTAAATTTACCAAAATCAGAATCCACATTCTCAGAATTTAACCACTGCTCTAACAGGTCTTCTTTGATTTTTGCATACTCAACATGGGATTGCTTATCTTGCTTGTAAGTTGTCCTAAATTTTACTTTATAGGCTTCAGGAACAAGCTCATAGGCCTTAAGAATCAAGCTCTTAACTACATCATAATTATCAGATTGATCCTGAGGCAAAGATGCATAAGTTACTTGAGCTTTACCGGTGAGAACAGTTTGAAGGAGTACTGGCCAATACTTTTTGGACCAATTAAAACCTGTAGCTACCCTGTCAAACAACTGAAAATACTTCGTTAAATCAGATTCATTAAAAGGAGGGACAAGTTTAACATTTTTAGCCACATCAAAATCATCAGAGCTAGATGATCCAGTTCCACCTTGTTTCATGTGATACTCATGGTCTGCCTGAATCCTAGCAAGTTCAATTTGTGCCTGAGCCTGTACCTGTGCCTCTTGAATGCGAGCATTTGCCTGAAATTTAGCCTCCTTAGCACGAGCCTCCTGCAGGGCTAGTTGTAGCTTAGCTAATTCAATCTGCATTTGCTAATTTCGAGGAGTTACATTAAACAAGCTTTCATTAATCATGTCAACAATTTGATCTTTAGAATGATGAGAGCGAACAGCAATTCCTAATTGTTGAGCAACAAGCTTAAGTTCATTCTATGTTGTGTTTTCTACATCACACACTGTTTGCACATTTGACAAAAAATCTTTGGCTTCATCAAGTGTAGTAATAATAGACATCATGAATAAATCACAGTCGCAAAATATCAAGCACTATCCTTATGATAATATCCTGAATATCCTGATAAGAGGTCGCCAAATTTTTGTTACGGAACAGAGAAAGATGATGTACACTTTAAGTGAGAATACTAAAAATCACTACTGTCCCGTAAAGTTCCAGGTTCAAAACAAAAGAGTTAGGTAAAATTACAAGTTAAAGTTTAATGCTCAAACTAACAACAAAACATTCAGGACTCATAAGGATAATGTAATGGCAAAAAACAGGTTCAATATATGGTTAACTGCAATAGCCTCTATTAACATGAAATTAGCAAGAGTAAATTTACCTAAGTCAGCCCTGATAAAATGAAATTACACTGGGTAATGCTCAGTTAATGCAAGATAAATTATTACAGATACAATATAATATTAAAACTGGCTGACAAAATGAATCCTACATAAATTACAAAAAAAACTCACTAGGCCCACAAATCAACACCTAATGCAAGGAAAAAATGCAATAATAGTTATACTCAAATTACACAGCTGCTAGATGGTTGGAGACTTCCGGAGCACTCACAATAATAATAACGGTACAGGGGAGGACAGAGATGTGAACAAAATGAGGAGTAGATCTAAGTGGCAATGATGCAGAGACTGAGCTCATTATATAGGGGCCAGCAGAGCTTGAAACAACTTGTAAGAAGGACGCGCAAATGAAGCCATAGGGGACAAAGAGCTGACAATCCTGCTCTGAACAACAGAAAGGACGACTTACTCTACTATAACGGTAGAAGGGGGGAACTGAGGCAGAACACGCTCGTGATCAAACATGCAGCATACTGTGCGTTAAAATTACACAAAGGATGATGAAATCATAGGCTATGTAACAATATATATATATGTAATACATATATATATATATATATATATATATATATATATATATATATATATATATATATATATATATATATATATGTAAAATCATCATCATCCGGAACTCCTTTCCCAGCCAAGGGCAGGGTGAGGGGTAGCAATGTCCAGACAGCCCAAATTTGCCCAGTCCAATGGGCCACGTTTCCATTCACTCATCATTCAAGCCCCAGGAATCCTGGGTCCATCGGATTCGCCAAAAGCATTCACCACGTTCAGCAGCTTCACACAAACGTATCCGTCATAGTCAATCCGGTTGCTGCCACGTTAAAAAGGGGTTCCAAGATGCCTGATCATGCACTTATCCTCACAACATTCATCCAGCCATCTCGATCTCATGTCAGTTCCCTGGCTTCACGGACTTCCAAACCTCTCTTCCTCACACACTCATCCACCATATCTCTGCACCTTCTCCTTCGCCTACCTCGCCTCCTCCCTCCTTCAAATTCGCTCAGATATACCTTTTTCACCACTATTGTTATCCATTCTCTCCACATGACTATACCATCTCTCTTCAATTCTGGTGTCCACCGACTTCCTTACTCCACACCACTCATGAATCACATTATTTCGTATCCTATCCATCCTCTATACCCCATATATTCCTCAGCAGTCCCATCTCCACTGCTCGTGCTCTTGACTTCTCATTTTCATGCCACACCATAGTCTCACATCCATATGTTAAAGTTGGCACTAACACTCCCTCATGTAAGCCTTCTGCAGCTGCAACACTCAAGCTTCAGTTTCTTATCAAGACCTTCATTACACCAGCTACATTTCTTCCTTGTGTCACTCTACTTTCAACTCCTTTTGCACATTTTCCTCTCTTTTCTATCACTGTACCCAAGTATTTGAACTCTCTCACGAGTTCCAGTCTCCTCTCCACTCACTGTAACACTGGGAGTCACCGTCTTTCTCAATGACCATCACTTTATTCTTTTCTACATTTACTCTCAAGGCACGACGCTCACAGACATCAGCAAAACTCTGCACTAGCATGCCAAGTTCTTGTCCAGTAATTGCAAGCAGTAGTGCATCATCAGCATACAACAAATATGAGATATTCCATCCATCACCATTCATTACCAACGCCATCCCTCTCTCCATTACTCGTGTTTTTCCGTCTCTCATCACCCCATCCATATATATATATATATATATATATAGAACAACCATGGGAACGTTACACAACCTTGACACACGCCCACACCGATCGTGAACCATTCACTTAGCTGCCCATTAACCCTTACACATGCTTTGCTACAGTCATAAAAACTCTTGACAGCATCTAGCAGCTTACCATCTAGACCGTGCGTGCTCAAAACTTTCCACAGTCTCTCTCTGTCTACTTTGTCGTATGCTCTTTCCAGATCCATGAAGGCTATAAACATCTTATGGTCCTTCTCACAAACCTTCTCCGCTATCTGTCCCACTGCAAATATCTGATCCACACATCCTCTGCCACACCTAAAACCGTCCTGTTCATCACTCGCTAGGACTTCTGACATTTCTCTTAATTTATCTATAATAATTCTTCCATATACCTTCCCTAACACACTCAATAAACTTATGCCACGATAATTCTTGCACTCACTTCACTCACCTTTATTTTTGTACAGGGACACAGTCACAGTCTTTTTCCACTCTGCAGGCAGTTTCACTTATCCATGCGTTCTTACATATCTCCAACAAGCACTTCATTCCACTCTCTCCACTACACTTAAGCATCTCTGCATACACCTCGTCAACACCAGCTGCTTTCCCGTTTTTCAGCTGCCCCACAACACTCTTCACCCGTGCGAGTGTCACGTCTCTTGGCACCGCATTCCTTCTCTGCACACCCCCAAAACCAATCATGTTCACAGCCGCTCTGCTCTCTCTTTCCCATTCATCAGGCTTTCAAAATATTCTTTCTATCTGGTCCTTACTTCATCTCCATGAGTTAATAATATGCCATCTGCATCCTTCACACCATCACATTTCTTTCTGCTTTCACTTCTTCATTTTTGCACCTCTTTACAGAATAACTTCCTAGTTTCAGAGTAGTTCACATTCATTTTTCTTCCTGGATTCTCATTTAGCTCCCTCTTTTTCCTCTTCACTAGTCTCTTTACATGCTTCTTGCTCTCAATACTCTCAGTTCTTAATTCAACTGAACCCCTATCCTGTAACCACTTTAGTCGCTTCTTCCTCTTTTCCTCCACCGTTCTCTTAGCTTCCTCATCCCACCATGCCGTACCTTTCTTCTTTGTTGTTACTCTTGCCACACCACACACCACTATAGCATTCCTAACTAAGCAGTACCTATGTGCATCCCACGGGCTGCCCAGATCCATTTCATTCCAGTTCACTGATTCCAACTCCTCCTCTACTTTGGTCCTGTAATCATCTGCCATTTTTTTGATCCTCAACTTCTGAACTTTCAGTCTTTCTCCCTGACTGCTCCTCTCTCTCCTGATTCACCTCACTCCCCTCAGTTTGATCTTGTATACCACAATCATATGATCTGACAGACCTCCACATCATCCTCTCACGACCCTCGTATCAGCAACCATTCCCGTTATCGACCTCTCTACAAGCACGTAATGATTCAGGCTTCTTTCAACATGGTCCCCGTTCCCTCTATTTATGTGCATCTTTGTGTTTGAAATACGAGTTACAGATGCACAACCTCCTCCCCTGACACATACCCTTTAGTCGCTTCCCATGATCATTTTCTCCTGGTAGGCTACTCCATAACAACCCATTATGTCAACCTCATGACCACTGCCTACCCTTCCATTCATTTCCCCCATTATGATCACCTGGTAGCTCTTGGGCACTTTTCCACTACTTCATCCAGCTCATCTCATAATCTGTCTTTCTCTCTCTCACTCCTGTCCTCACACGGTGCATGTGCTACAATGACTGCCACTTTCACCTTCTGAAACTTGAACTTGACATACATACACCT
>NC_137034.1:14334414-14364414 GCF_032717465.1 Coenobita brevimanus
GTGAATTGTTTTGGCACACACTATTTCATTCGGTAGTGCATTCCATTGATCAATTGCTCTGTTTGGGAAACTGACTTTCCTTACGTGTTTATCACCTCTCTTCTTATGCAGTTTTTTGCAGTGTCCTCTTGCTGATGCTTCTCCATATGTTAGGTAATCATTTATGTCTATTTTCTCTTTCCCTGATTTGCACTTATATATATATATATATATATATATATATATATATATATATATATATATATATATATATATATATATATATATATATGTGTGTGTGTGTGTGTGTGTGTGTGTGTGTGTGTGATAAAAGATGTTTCACCCGATTTTAACCAAACTTGGTGGAAGGGTTGAGAGACTGCTAATAAGCACAACCAATGTTTTTGTTAGAAAAATAGTTCCAGGGTCAGAGAAATGTTTTGACCAAGCAAAATCAGTCTAGTTTTGATTTTGGGAAAGGGTTGACGGTGAGACGTGAATGAAGTGATTTAGTTTTTGAGAACAGTCAGTCAATGGTCAAGGCCACAGGACAAGATCAAAGTTCCCCCCATTGTGAATGTTTGTTACCAAATTAACTCAAACAGTTTTAATCCAGTTTAAACCAAATTTTACGGAGGGCTGGAAGGTCAGGCAAGAAGGACGTTAAATTTTCATCTGATTTAATCCAAACTTTGTGGAAAATATGAGGATAGAGCAAGAACAGAAGATTCGATTTTGAGAACAACCAGTCAAAGGTCAAGGTCACAGAGAAAGGTCAAATTAAAAGGTCATAGAAAAGTAATCTCCAACAGTTTTGTTTTGATTATAACTAAACTTGGTGGAAGGGTTAAGGGTTAGAGTAAAAAAGAATGGGTTCAGTACTCAAACGTCAAGATCAGAAGCCTGGGTCAAATTTCGACTCTTGTGTCTGTGTGTGAACTAAATACTTCAGACAGTTTTGATCTAGTTTGGATTAGACTTGGTGGATGAGTTGAGGATAACCCAAGAGGTTGGCCTTTTGTTCTGAGAATGATTGGTTTAACCCGTCACGTCCCGAGCTATTTCGCACCTCTGACACCCCCCAATCCTGAGGTATTTTTGAAAAAATTTTTTTTGGCTAAAACCTCCGCTTTTGTTGAGAAACATCAAAAATTCATAGAGAAATCGCTCACCTGAGGTTTAAAATACTCGATCCAGGTACCAGTACCTCCTTATCTGACTGGGTTTTCTAACAGGCTGGCACCAAAGAAAATGAGTTCTATGGAGGGTAGCTATTTCATGCCACTCATAAACGGTATTTATTTATTTACTTGGTACGAATTTATATGTAGTACGAGAGTATATTGGTTTTCAAACAGTAATATAGGCATTATAAGCATTGTTTCACTCACTAACTCATCACCATACCTGACCTTCTTTTGCCACAGTACCTGATCATTATTTCTGACTGTTTCTTCCTCTAATGCTATGTAAACTTTGTCCTCCACATTGTCATCGATTGGGGAATCGCTCTGGCCCTGATTGTCTTTACTGGCCAGGTCACTGATAACAGGTGAATTGCCGAGACAATGGCATGAGGGAGGGAGGGGGGAGATTATGAAGTGTAAGGCATTGTCCCTGCTTAGCATCTTGAAGAGGAATAGAGGAAGGTGTCCCGTGTATATGTACGAAAAATCACAAGCAAAAATTGAAAATTGTGCAAATTAGCGACCTTGCAATTGCACGACGTACCAGTACGTCGCCGGGACTGGCAAATGCAAAATGTTGCAACGTATCCATACGTCGACAGGACGGGGTGGGTTAAATGTCAAGTTTACACTGTTGGGTCTACTTGCACAACTTTTATTCTCTGTAAACTAAACTTTATGGAAGGATTAAGTTTAAGACCAGAATAGAAATTCAATATTCAGAACAATCAGCAAAAGAACAGTGTTACAGGATAAGGTCAAGGTCACTGGGAAAAAGTCAGCTAGAACAGTTTTGACCTGATTTGAATTGTAGATGATGGAAGGGTTAACGGTTAGGAAAGAATAAAGTAATTCGAATTTGTGCGTAATCTGTGGTGATTCAAAGTCACCGGGCAAAGTCAAATATTCAGCCTTTACATCAGCTGGTGGGCATGGGTGTTGCATTCTATAAGGGCTTCCTCTTCTGTTACATAGTTAGCCAATGTGCATGGCGGATACATAGGTAACCGGTGGAGAGAGAAATAGAGTATATATATATGAAAGATTGTATTTTGAAGAGAGAAGAGGGGTCGATACTCATTAGGGACGGAAATACCTTGGGATCTATATTTATTTAGGTAGCCTGTCTCAGGATGCAACACTGGGGAAAAACCAAGACGATAATGCAACAGCAGTACCAAAATTTTTTTTTGCAGTAATAGAGGAATTTGTATAGGTAATTACATGTTTGTATATTTCACTGAAGTATTCAGTAGTTATGATTCAGGAAGCGAGTTTACAGTAGAAATATAGTTCCTTCTTCCCTTCACAGTTGCTCAACCATCAACTCATTTCAACTCCTGTCACTCGTATAACTTGGTACAAATCCGAGTCCTTGTACTCATTCAACAATTCTTCACCCAGACACTTCCATTGATTGCCTGACCGACTCACAGTTGTCATTGCAACTTTTCACTACAGAATAGGTAATTTTACATAATGCAGTCCCCTCGTAGGCAACTGTAAGATTCAATATTTAGAATAGTTTCCTTTACAATCTTTAAGACTGTGAAACCAGCAGGTACAGTTATATTTAGAAATCAGTAAATTTTTCCCATTAACCTGCCCCGTGCCAGTGACATTTTAAAACGGCATTACGCAACTGTGTGCTTAGTGCTAGCTCCATTTTAAAACATTTTTTTTTTTTAAATCATGAAGAGCGCAATTTTCAAAATAAGTGCTCAAAAATTTGTGAGGATGCACGTCAACTCTTCCACCACCTTGCCTCAGGCGCTCAGGCCTATACACCCACGCACTGAGTCATTGCCCTTGCTCAGCCTCACTCTGTTTGTACCACTCATACTGTTCAGTTATGTCTCACCGAGGTCTCTCAGATGATGAGATTCAGGAGCTCCTGAAGGTGCCCTACACTGGCGAAAGCGACGTTGACGACAACATGCAAGATAAGGATTATGTGCAACCGGAAGAGGAAAGTACTAGTAAGGAGGAAATACCCACACCAAGGAAATCCAGGTATGTGGGGTATGCTAGTACCTGAGGGATGAGGCCATCATCACGTCGTCGCCTAGCCCTAAGTGATGAGGAGGATTCAGATGAGGAAGGTGAGGCTTCTAGTATTCCTGGGTGGCTGGGGAAGTTGAGGATCTCCCCACGTGGGGTTGGAAGTGTTAGGAGGAAGAGAGGGAGATTTGAGAGTATTCCACTGTCTGGGGACGTGGGTGAGTCATCTCGCCTGCGCTATCACTCGCACCCACGTGACCCTGCCTGCCCTAGCACCTCAGGACAAAGTGTTCCCCCATTGCCTGTACCCAGCACATCCACAGAAATTGTTCCCCAATTCCCCACACCCAGGACATCTCGTGAAAGTGTTCCTACTTTTGCTACATTTCCCAGCACATCGAGGGAAAGTGTTCCCCTATCCCCCACACTTCCCAGCACCTCCAGTGAGAATTTTCCCTCCTTCCCCACACTTTCTTTCCCACATCCCTTGGATGAGGGAGGTGATGATGGTGATGAGGAGGAACTGACTTTGGAGTGGGAGGATGAGAGTGACTTTGTTCCAGAAATACACTCGTTTACATACGAGCGTGTTGCTGGGTGAACTGTACGTGAACTAACCCCAACTTCACATAGGCCAGATTTCTCCAGAAATTTCTTTACTGTGGACTTTGTATTGAGAATTGTAGCCCTTACAAACGCCTTTGCTGCCTTTGAGCATGCAGGGGCAACACAGACGCCACATAGCCGGTTGTTTGAGGTGGACGTGAGCCTAAACGAGATGTATATATTCCTAGGCCTTGTACTTTTGATGGGGATTTTGAAAAAAAACCAGCTCCCCTCCTACTGGACTGTAGATCCACTAATGGAAACACCTATCTTTGGGAAAGTAATGGGGAGGAATCGGTTCCAATACATCCTGAGCCAACTGCAGTTCTTTGACCAACTTGACCCTGCAAATGCAAACAACATGGACAGGATGAAGATAAGTGTGGTTTTCGATCACCTACGTAAGAAATTACGTACCTCCTTTTTTTCCCTACAGCGACCTCGTTATAGACAAAAGTTTCGTGCTATGGAGAGGTAATATTGACTTCAGGCAATATATTCCCAGCAACAGGCACAGGTTTGGTTTGAAAATCTTCGTGATGTGCGACTGTAAGACTAGGTATATGCAGGACATAGTCCTGCACACAGGTGTTCAGACAGACATAATCGAAGATCGAACTTTGGAATTGTCTGGGGCCGTGATGAAGACGATGATCGATGAGTGTCTTCATCGTGGGCTCGTCCTGTACATGGACAACTGGTACACAAACCCCCTTCTGGCCAGTTACCTTCACCTTCAGGAGACAGGTCTGTGTGGCACTGTGAAAAAGAGCCACAAGCACATGGTGAAGGTGGGGAGGAAGCTGCAAAGGAACGAAGTTGTGTTTTACAAGGCCAACAACATCCTTGCAATAGCCTGGTATCACAACAGAGAAGTCTTCCTCCCCTCGTTTGTACACAGGCCACTCGTACAGACAGCATAGACTACAGGACAGAAGGGCAGCGCCATGTCTGGAAACCAGAACCTGTCCTGGCCTACAATGTGAATATGCGACAGGTAGATCAGTCAAACACAATGATTTCCAGCGTGGATTGTGCCAGGCCTACAGTGAAGTGGTACAAGAAACTATTCTTCCACTTTGACATCACAGGCCTAAATGCTCACCTGCTCCATGCTCAGGTAACCGGTGAAAAGGAGACTTTGAGGGCTATATTCGTGAGCTGGTGCAGGAAATACTGGGGGAATACTCAGAGGAAAGGACTGCCGCTCGCCACTGCCACACCGCTCTAACACCTATCCGCCTCAACGGTCGCCACTTCCCCAAGATCGTCCTTCCCATTGAGACTCGTCAGAATCCGCAGCGAAGGTGTCATGTGTGCGTAAATAGCACCGCAAGGCCGCGTATTTGGCGGATGAACTCCACGTATGTGTGTGCACAATGCAACCTTGGTCTGTGCATCTATCCTTGCTTTGAGGAGTACCACACGCTTCAAAACTATTGAGTAAGACAGTGAAAGACTCATGTAAATATTCTCTCATAAGTATAGGGACTGTATGTAGTGAAGTAATGTTGGTATCGTAAGTGTAAGACGATGTATTCACAGTGAGACACTCACAAATACTCTTACAGTGCCTGTGTATGCTGAAGGCATGTTATATTACCGTAAATGTAAGACAAAGGATGCACAGTGAGAGAGATATCTGATAGGTTACAGATATTGCAGTGTTAAGTGATTAATATGGGAAAAAAGATGTTTTCTGTATGTAATCAAGTGAAAAAAAAAAATATGTGTATGAAGTGAACTGAAAAGTGTAAAAAACATTCCTAGACTTTCGCAGAGTAATGTTGGCCAGAATACCTGAGTTTACCTTCATAGAAAACAAGGTTTTCTCTCACTTTCGCTGCAGGCTTCCTGGGAAACCACACCTGATTGGTGAACTGCATGGAAACTTCCAGAAAACGCACTTGTAGCCTCCGATGAGTCTTTTAATGGTCATATTCGTTTTTTTCCCATCAAAATCTATCATTTTAGCCTTTAAAAAAATCGAAAATTGGCCGGCACCGGCATGCCATTTTATGTCTGGGGTCTCCGGCGTGCGGCAGGTTAATAAAGTGAGAGCCAGCGACTGCTTTGGAGCCTGTATGTTCCCGACACTGATAGGATTGATCAGGCATACTTTTCCTGTCATATTGAAATTCGAGTCAGGTTCAGTGTCACATTTCCACTTCAGTCGAATATTGCTAAAGGTGAATGAAATAAGATCACGGGCGAATGTCCGGTAAAGAGTATTATGTCGCAATACCTGGGGGAGGCACGGAATGTGTGAGCATTAGGATGGGACACGACTGATTTCTCTGAATAACATGGCACTCTCCACTGCCTCTCCGGCGGCAGAGACACGCTGGGCTACTCTCAGAAAAAGGGAGCTTTATTCTCAATTATTGGACGAAACACCTTGAGTGGGAGAGATGGGGGAGCTGTCACCTAACGCTCTTCCTACTTCTATATTTCTGCTGTTCCCATACCAACACACCCTTCCCCCCTACATGCATACTGTAATTCTCCAGCACCACATCATATCAGCTCTGTCTTCCCTTGCTTCTGTCCCAACACATTACAACGGCACATACTTCTTTCATTCATAGTCCAGTTCCCTAATAAATCTTCACTACCATTTACTTCCCAACACATCTCTCATTCCACTTCCTTAAAATTTTTACTTTTTTTTTTTGTTTCAGTACTAGGAACCGTAGCTAATAAACATTCTATTCACAGTTCACTTCCTAAGAGGAAAATATTTGAATTCTCTTAAGGACAATTGCTTTCTAAAATCATATGGCTTAATAAAATCGTAAGCCAGCAGCAAGAAAAGATATGATAGCAGTTAAAGGAAAACATACCTTTGCACCTCACTGTATTGTACCCTTACCTCGGGATCGATGGGTTAGCAGCTATGGTACTACGGTACTGCTTCATAAACAGTAGAAAATACTACGGTATTGATATTAAAATGAGCTTTGTATTTCCGATAAAGTACCGTCCAATTACTGCATTCATAATGGCAGCTGGCGGCACACCATTCTCAGTGTCACTCTATGAGATCTTACTAAGCAACTCGGTATTCTCATTTTTTATGCACTCAAGTTTGCATGTATCTTTTGCCTCATTTATGCACCTGGGACAGCATCAGTGCATAGATGAGGACTGGCATCTGATCCACTTGACAGGTTTGGCGTATTGACATGTTTGTTGGTGGCAGTGGTATGAATAAACAAGGTTGTCAAAATTATATTAGACGAAATGGGCAAGTAACTGCAATGCATAAAAGTTAAAAGGTGTAGACAGACCTCCGCTTCACACGGATACTGTCCCAGGTACATTTGTGGCCAAGTGTATCCTCTTCTCTTACGGGCCACATCTCACTGCCATATGCTTATGTTTTGAAGAGTACCCTTGACATGAATGTACAGCGCTTCGTGGTCTGGAATGGCAACAATTTAATAAACATCATCCAGCAATTTCTCATTTTAACAATGGAGTTAACCTCTGCCCTTCCTCCCACGCTCATCATGCCCCCTACATCATGAACTTCTCCACGCAATCCAGATGGATGTTTTCCCAACTGACATTTCCAATCAGTCGTCCGGAACCCTGATACCCCTACATACCGCATATTTAGGTGATCCATTGCCACAAGTGGAAATATTGGGTGGGAGAGAGAGACACACAGGTTATAACTTGAATTCTTTATTGTCTCTAGTTTTTAGGGCTACACAGAGCCCAAACTCTTTGAGGATGGGTTCTGTGCAGCCAAGAACGTTAGAGAAAAAGCATTCAAGCTCTAACCTAACATATGTCTCTCTCCCATTCATAATTTCCATATCGCATACTGAAAATTTCTCACAGTCTGAAGTTCACCTCCAGCACCGCTACTTCTGTTGTTGATCCATCCATTGAATTCAAGCTCTAACCTAACATATGTCTCTCTCCCACCCATAACTTCCATATCGCATATTGAAAATTTCTCACAGTCTGAAGTTCACCACTAACACCGCTACTTCTATTGTTGATCCATCCATTGAAAGTTTTGCACAGAATTCCTCCCAACTCCTTTTTAACACACAGTACAGAGCAACATACCAAATTACTTAACACTCACACTTGCTGACCATGATCTTTATTTTGCCAATAGTAATTTTTGCTCCTTCGCTTCCATCCCTTCCCTCCACTTTCCTATCTTCGCTCTGGCTTCCTCCATGCTTTCAACAACCAAATTAAATCATCATCATAAGCTCGTGTGGTAATGCACCATGGCAGAATCTGTGTCTCCGATCACTACACTTGCAAAAATAATGGCCTGTGAAATAAATGAACAAGCCGGTAAGCGACGATGGCAGGCTCTAAACGGACTAAGCTTTGGACCACCTGAGGTATGAATAGGTGGCGCTGCTAGCGACCGGAGGTGAGTTTCGACACTAAATATTATTTTTGTATGGGAGTACTGCAGTGCAACATTCCACCCTATAATCGTGACTCTAGTTTATAATCTTCGGGACCTTAGGGTTTCCCACGAGCATAATCGTGATCTAGCTATTTTCTGTGTTTTAGCTTTTAATGACCTTTTACCCATGACCTGGCCAATGTAGCACATACGTGTACAGGAGAAGGTTGCAGTACTAGTCAGTGTCTATAAGCATGCAAATTTTCATTCAATTTCATTGAGCCACTGGGGAACTACGGGGGTAGTTTCGAAAACCTGTACAGGTTGCTAGGGACGCTGACGCCAATCTTCACAGGTTGCCATTCTAAAACTAGAGGAGCGAGAAGAAGAACTGATGGCACGCTTCCGATAGGGAAGTATGCTACCTCATGATTACGTCTAAAGAAGTCGGAGCTTTCTGCGCCCATTCGTAATGATTCCAAGGCTCAAAAAATGAAAATTACGAAAAAAAACACAGTTTCTCGGTCGTTGCTAGGCAACGATTAGTGATAGTACACGTTACTTGTCACATTCCTCAAACTCACATATCCTCCTCGTTCTCTTCCCTGGTTCTCTTCTTCCCTTCCTCCATATCAACACTTTTCCCCTTCTTTCACTTTCTTCATTTCCCACTGTCGTCTGCCTCATATCAGCGCTCATCCCTTCCTCACAGCTCTCTGTTACTTCACTGCACCCTTCTTCCTTCCGTATCCCCCACATTTCTGGTATTTTTTTCGCTTCCACTCCTCTCTCTCGCTTCCCTCCCACTTTATTTCCCTTACATTTTCACTCCCTTCTTATACTTTGCAGCTCCGTTTCTCTCCTCCAGTTCATTTTTCCTCCGCCACTTCTCGTCCAACCACTTCTATTTCTTACCTTACAATGGTCCTCTTCCCCCTCCTCCTCCTCCCTATTATTGGGGAGGGGGATTTCACGTCCTTAGCTTCACTGTTATTCCATCTATTAAAATAAGATTAAGTTTGTTAGTTTAATTAAGATCAGTGAATGTAGAGAATGGAACTGAATGATCTTTCATCATTATTTACCAAGTATTGAAATAAGCATTGCCACGGAAATGTAATAAGGCGAGGCTCCTTTATTTTGAAAGTGTTTAAATGATATTGTAGAAACGAGGGACTGGGCTCTCCAATGCAAATCTTCCCTTATCTCCCCTCTCTTCCACCCCTCCCACCCCTCCTCACGTTCAGTCCCCTCTCCGGGTGCAGGAGAGGGATGCCTTCACGTGGTGACACCAATATTACCAGCCGATGGAGCTGCCCGGTTATACAACAAGCCTCCAGCCCCCTCCCTGTCCCTCGAAAGGAAGATAGTAGACTACGGAAGAAAGGTTGGGGTTAATACTGAGATGAGCCAGGGGTGGCAACAACAACAATAACAAAAACAACAACAACTACTACTATTACTACTACTACTGCTGCTGCTGCTGCTACAACAATAACAAACACAATTATTACTACTATTACACCAATACTACAACTACTTCTACTACTACTACCGGTACTATAACTGCTACTACTAGTACTACCACTACTACTACTACTACTGCTACTACTACTACATCTACTTCTACTACTACAACAATAACAACAACAGCAATTACTACTACTACTGCTACTACTACTACTACGGTACTACAACAATAACAAAAACTACTGCTACACCTACTACTACTACTACTACTACTACTTTTTTTTTTAATCACCTCCATCCATTGGTGAATTATATTGTGAAGATCAAAACCAACCTTCCTAATACAGTTCACCATTTGGAGTTGTAAAGTGAAGGTTAACACTAACCCTCATATTAGAATCCGCTGGCCCCAAGCACGCCAACGGCTGTGGTTACCGACCATCTACTATTACTATTATTATTTTATTTTATAATTATTGATATTACAGTGTAAATAAAGACATTAAACTATTGGAGTCGCTGGTCTATGCTACTCTCTACCACTGTAGCTTCGTAATCTATACCCGCCAGAGAGACAGGCCTGAGGGCTGACGATCTTGTGCCCCTGAGACATAGCAGAGCAGACCTTACGAGGGAGAGTAACAGTCGACATCTCATCAAGGCCATAACAGAACTCTGCGGTTGACGTTTCTTCTCAAAGAACCTCTGCCAGTCTCGAGGAGAATCTCACCGCTTCTGGACCCATCCCACCTGATGTTGTGAACACAAGGGGAGTGACTCGACCGTGGTCCACATGTTGGATCCTTTCTTGATAATTTCTAAAGTTTTCTTGTTCATTCCTTATGCGTGCAACTTCGAGAGACAGTTCACGATGACATGCTGCCATGGGATCGAATATCCTGATGTCGAAGAACGCCCTCTGCCTACGTGTCCAGAAACCTCGAGCACTGACATCCACTTTTGCATCATTTGATGTGTTTGCTGTTATGTGGGTGAAGTGCTCGCCGTCCAGGTGTAGCAGAGCTGGCTCAATCGTGACATCATGACATATTTCCTGCAGAATTTTGGCAGTGAGGTCATCGTGTCGGATGCAAACAAAGCCTCCCTTCTTGCATACCGTTGCATGGTTTGCATCAAATGCAGTGTCACAGGCAGAATGTTGAGGTAGGTTCTCAATTGGCCACCCATATCTCAAGGCTATGGCGTCAGTAAATTCTTGTTTGTTGAAGTGGAAGCCTTTCGCCTTGAGAGGCAGGGTTGTGAGCTACTTCGATGCCCCAACCTCCCGTGCAATTTCAACTCTTTTGCACCGGTCTGGTGTTAGATGTTCTATTATGTGCAGCAGCTGGTCCTTTTATCTTGCTTCACGCTCCTTGCATATCTGTATCGTTATGCCTTTCTGAGTGTTCACCCAGGTTGCAGCATTTTCTCAGGATTTGCACATCCAGTATGTGGGACGACCTTCTCGCACAGACCTGTGAGGCTGTTCTGCTTCCTCGTTGTTTGTGTCACTACCATTCTGAGGACGTATAATACTTGGATGATTCCCTCTTTCATGCACTCCTCTATGGTGGTCTTCATCGTGAGTTTTATTTCTGTCATAAACTTCCTGATGTTCATCAGCCCTAACTTCACTACTATTCACTTCCCCATGATGATTTAACCCACTCAGCATTTCCTTATCTCTCGCATCTTGGCGTCCATCCCTATCCCTCGCGTCACCATGGGGTCTTTCACCACCACGCATGTATGTCTGATCGTGCATATTGTCAGTGACCGCCCCATCAATTTCCATGTCACCAAACTGTCGCCTGCCATGTTGGAAGCGGTCAAGTGCCCCTTCTAGTGGGCTGTGATTCCCTAACACATTCATACAGAAAGGTCCCATCCTACATTATGTACACGGCGACCTGTTTGTTGCACATGAGGATCTGATACACTTATGCTGCCTACTGGAGCACTGACAACAATAAAGTTCTGTGGCATGGCCATGGTGTTAATTAAGTTTTTATACTGTGGTATAGTGTTGATAATAATAATTATGGCTACGTTTTGTAGTACTTTTAAATGAAAATTAAATATAATGTTACTAGAACTACTGTTTTATTATTCGATTCTTAAATTTAGAATTGATATAAATGAAGAGTGTGCTTGTTTTACTTTTATTTTTACAGATATTATGATGAAGTTCTTAAGCAGTTTGCTCGTTTTTCTCTATTTTGCATATCAGTTAATATCTAATTGTTTTTTCTTATGCTCTGATAGTCGACTGAACTGATACTGTTATGTATTTAAAGTCTGATATGAAGTAAAACAACGCTTCTTTGTTTAAAGGTAAAATATGTGGCTAATGGGTGTGATGCAATACTGTGGAGCCTTGTTTATTAGTAATGGGTCTTCAGGTGTTACGGTGTAGGGGAGAGGGTGGTGTGTAATGTAGCGGCAGTGTGTGTGTGTGTGTGTGTGTGTGTGTGTGTGTGTGTGTGTGTGTGTGTGTGTGTGTGTGTGTGTGTGTTGTTTAGTGATATTGGGACTTCAGACGTTATGGTGTAGGGGTGAGACTGTTGTTGTGTGTGGCGTTGGGACAGTGTGTGTGTGTGTGTGTGTGTGTGTGTGTGTGTGTGTGTGTGTGTGTGTGTGTGTGTTTTGACAGGTGATGTGTGATGTGTGGTTGTGGTGTGCTGTGGGGGTAAGATGGAGGCACCTTGGTTTACTAAGGCATATTGGCATTAACAAGGTTTGTTTAGTATTTGTTTTGATTACATTATTGTGAGAGAGAATTTTGAGAGGGTTGAGGAAGTAGTTCTAGTTTTTAATTTTATGGAGTTTACTACTAGGTACTACTACTACTGCTACTACCATTACTACTACTACTACCACTGCTACTATTACTACAACTACTACTACTACCACTACTACTTCTACTACTACTACCACTACTAATGCTGCTACTACTACAGTAATAATAACAATTATTACAACTACTACACCAATACCTACTAATGCATAATAATGTATAATGTATAATACCCACTAATGTCTAATAATATCCAGCTTAATCCTGCATCATCCTTGAACATGCTTGGGGTTTCGTTTACTTCGGACTTATCTTGGAAAGATCATATTACATCTCTTGTAAAATCTGCTTCCAAGAGATTGGGTGTGCTAAGCCGACTCCGTTCTTTCTTTACCCCTGCACAACTGTTGACTCTATACAGGGGTTTTATCCGCCCCTGTGTGGAGTACAACTCTCATGTATAGGGAGGCTCCCCATATACAGCTCTTCTCAATAGGGTGGAGTCAAAGGCTTTTCGTCTCATTAACTCTCCTCCTCTTACTGACTCCCTTCAACCTCTGTCTCTTCGCCGCACTGTTGCATCTTTATCTTTTTCTATCGCTATTTTAAAGGTCACTGCTCCTCTGAACTGTCTGCATGCATTCCTCCACCTCTACGACGGGAGCGTAGCACCCGTCTAGCAGCAAACTCTCATCCCCTTTCTGTCCAACTCTCTAATGCAAGAGTTAACCGTTACTCCCAGTCCTTCATTTATGCAACAGGTCAACTCTGGAACCGTCTCCCTTTGTCTGTATTTCCTGCTGCCTATGATCTCTAATTTTTCAAACGCAGTGTGTCCAGGCATCTTGAAATGAATGGATCTTGAATTTGGCTCTCTCTTGTATTTTGTTTTTCTCTTGGAGGGAACTCTTACTGCAGGCTCATGGCCTTTGGTTCCTTCTTCCTCGCATAAAAAAAAATAATAACAAGAATGATTTTTTTTTTAAATGAGGGTAAGAAGGAACCAAAGGCCACGAGCCCGCAATTATTGTTCCTTTGAAGAGAAAAACAAAATATAAGAGAGAGCCAAATTCAAGATCCAATCATTTTGAGATGCGTGGGCACACTGCGTTTGAAAGACTGGATATCATAGGAAGTAGGAAATACAGACGGTGGGAGACAGCTCCAGAGTTGACCTGTTCCATAAATGAAGGACTGTGAATAATGGTTAACTCTTGTATTGGAGAGCTGGATAGAAAAGGGATGAGAGTTTCCTGCTAGTTGGGTGCTACGCGACCGTCGAAGTGGTAGAGGAATGCATACAGACAGTTCAGAGAAGCAGTGACCATTTAAGTAGGGATAGAAAAGAGATAAAGATGCAACAGTGCGGCAAAGAGACAGAGATTGAAGGGAGTCAGTATAAGGAAGAGAGTTAATGAGACGAAAAACCTTTGACTCCACCCTATTGAGAAGAGCTGTATGTGGGGAGCCTCCCCACATATGAGAGTCGTACTCCACACAGGGGCAGATAAAACCCGTATGTAGAGTCAACAGTTGTGCAGGGGTAAAGAAGGAATGGAGTCGGCTTGGCACACCTAATCTCTTGGAAGCAGATTTTACAAGAGATGTCATATGATCTTTCCAAGATAAGTCCCAAGTAAATGAAATCCCAAGCATGTTCAAGGATGATGCAGGATTAAGCTGAATATTATTAAACATTAGTGGATATACCTGTAGAAGATTCTTTTGGGTTGATAGGTCTAACAACTGAGTCTCTGATGCATTAAAAACATCCAGATTATTTTTACCTCAGTCAGAGATACGAGCCAAATCAGACATTAGGTGTGCCATAGCCTCATCCCTTGTTTGTTGAAGTAACTGCTGAGATGGACGTTGTGGGAACCGAATGGAAAGGTGAAGGGTGGAGTCATCAGCATATGAGTTGATAGGGTTAGATGTACAGCTTAGGTCATTGATGAATAAAAAGAAGCGAGTTGGTGATAGGACAGAGCCCTGAGGAACACCACTCTTGATAGATCTAGGAGAAAAATGATGACCGTATACAACAGCGGCTATAGAATGACCAGAAAGGAAGCTAGAGATGAAAGCACAGATAGAGGGATAGAAACCTTAAGAGTGCAGTTTGGAAATTAAAGATTTATGCCAGACTCGATCGAGAGCCTTTAAGATGTCAAGTGCAATGGCAAAGCTTGCACCAAAGTCCCGAAAGGAGGATGACCAGGAGTCCGAAAGGTAGGTGAGAAGATCGCCAGTGGAGCATCCCTGATGGAACCCAAACTGACGATCAGAAAGAAGGTTGCGAGAAGAAAGTTGCTTTAAAATTTTTCTGTTATGAATTGACTCAAAAACTTTTGAAATACAGGATGTTAAAGCAATTGGACTATAGTTAGACGATTGGAAATGGTCACCCTTCTTTGGGACTGTCTGAATGAGAGCAAACTTCCAGCAAGAAGTAAAGGTACAAGTTGAATGACAAAGGCAAAAGAGTTTGCCCAGGCAGGGTGTAAGTGCAGAAGCACAGCTCTTGAGAACAACAGGAGGGACTCCATCAAGACCATATGCCTTATTAGTACTGAGACCTGCGATGGCAGAAAATGCATCGCCTGAAGAAATTTTAATGTCAGCCATGAGGACGTCAGAGGGGGGAAGTGATGGAGGAACAGCACCAGAATGGTCCAAGATAGAATTGGAGGAGAAAGTCTGAATGAAGAGATCTGCTTTATCAGTAGAAGAAATAGCAACAGACCCATCACAGTAGAAAAGAGGAGGGAAAGATGATGAGGTAAAGTTGTTAGAAAGGTTTTTGGCAAGGTGCCAGAAGGAGCGGGAAAAATTCGAGTTAGAGAGTTGAGAGCATTTAGTAC
This sequence comes from Coenobita brevimanus, assembly GCF_032717465.1. NCBI lineage: Eukaryota > Metazoa > Arthropoda > Malacostraca > Decapoda > Coenobitidae > Coenobita > Coenobita brevimanus. Next base: position 14,349,703 of record NC_137034.1, read on the forward strand.
GGATGAAATTATTTTTAGCAGAGCGAAGAACAGACTTAGCATGATTTCGGGCAGAGGCAGAAACCTATAAAAGATGTGACTCAGGGGTGGGTTGGCTCCGGTACCTTTTATAGGCCCTCTCCTTGTTGCGAACAGCATTAGAACATGCGTGATTAAGCCCTTTCTCACATTAGTCAAAGGATATGAGAAAGGAATGTATGTTTCCATGCCTGAGAGAATAACCTTCATAATGCACAAGACACACTCAAATGGCTCCTGGACATGGAAGCAATAATCATTCCATGGAAAATCATAGAAATACTGCCTGAGAGCCTCCCAATCTGCAGCTCCAAAGTACCACAGACTATGTTTCTTTGGAAGGTCCACAGGCCGTACCGGAGTGATAGGACAGGTTAAGGTGATGAGATTGTTATCGGAGGAGCCCAACGGAGAGAAAAGATTGACAGTGTAAGCAGAAGGATTAGTTGTGAGGAAGAGGTCAAGTATGTTGAAGCTCTCTCCAAGGCGGTCAGGGATACAGATAAGGTGCTGTACAAGCTTCTCTAGGTCATTAAGGATAGAAAAGGCATAGGCTTGTTCACCAGGTGGATCAATGAAAGGAGAGGAGAGCCAAAGGTGGTGGTGAACACTGAAATCTCCTAGAATGGAGAATTCAGAGAAAGGAGAAATGGATAGAATGTGTTCCATCGTAGAAGTAAGATAGTCAAAGAATTTTTGGTAGTCAGTAGAATTAGGAGATAAGTAAACAGTGCAGATGTATTTAGTCAGAGAATGACAGGAAAGCCAATGCCAGAGTGTAGAAAATTCAAAAGAATCGAGTTCAGGAACACGAGCGCGAGATAAGTCGTTGCGTATATATACACATCAGCCACCTTTGGCTTTGAAATGAGTATGGAGAAAGTAGGAGGATACAGAAAAGGGTTTGCTCTCAACTGCCTCAGACAGCTGAGTCTCAATTAGGAATAGGTGAGGTTTAGAGGAGGAGAGGTGGTGTTCAACAGAGCAAAAGTTGGAGGAAAGGCCACGAATGTTGCAGAAATGAAGAAAAAGTAAGTCAGACAGTGGTTCCAGGGAGATTTGAGGTGAGGTGGTCAGGGAGGTGGAGGGGAGACTAGAACGATTGGGATAACAGGATACCTGGAAGGAAAGGGATATTGGGATAAAGATGATAGAAATAGGCACTTGGAAGCCTTGGGATCTAAATCAGCAGTTAGGTGAGTCAGGAAGTCTTAACCCTAATTAGGAAATCTTAAAAATGTTACATATTAGGTAACGTGGGGTCTGAAAAACAAAACAAAAAAAAACTTCCATTTGAGATATTTCAAAATGCTTCAATACACAAATAATTCAATCCCTTATCTTTAAATAGGGCCAGAAAAAATAAAGTTTAATTGAAAAAATATATATATTTTTAAAGTTTACACAAAAATTATTAAATTTTTGGTATGCAAATTCTAAAATTAAATCTTGCAAAATTGAAAAGTAATATCATGATTTCTTGGGTGGTCTGCAGTAGATCGATGTTGGGACCTTCTGTATACAAAAGGAGAAAGACAGCAAATTGAAATTAAAAAAAAAAATCACAAGAGGGCTCAACTAGGTTACAATATAGGTAATCTGGGGGTCTAACATACCATAATGGCTCTATAGAGCAAAATCAGAGCCAGGTACAGCTATGACCCCATCATCCCCATGAAGAACATCACTAGGCAGGAAGGTAATGAGACGGACAGATCTGTAGACCTTATGCTCATATTTTTAATAATTAGATTTCGGGGACTGGGGTTTCTGATACCCCACTTCACCTATCTAGGGTTAACATGCGGGAGTGTCTCTAGAAATGTCTCTGTCCTTCTGCCTCTCATTAACCATTTTCGGATATTAGGTGCTGCACACCCGCTGACTTCAGTGACTTTGCCATAGCCACACCACACCACACAGCATACCTTCTTCTCAAACCACACTACACAGCGCACCCTCTTCTCACACCGCACCACACACCATTCCTTCTGCTTACACCACACCACTCCACGTGGCATACCATCTCACACCACATAGCAAACCTTCTTACACCACACAAGATGGCACAACATAATTTCTTCTCACGCCACACCACACAGCATACCTTCTTCTCACACCACACCACACAGCATACCTTCTCACACCACACCACACAGCATACCTTCTTCTCACACCACACCACACAGCAAGCCATCTCACACCACACCACACAGCATACCTTCTTCTCACACCACACCACACAGCATACCTTCTCATGCCACACCACACAGCAAGCCTTCTCACACCACACCACACAACATACCTTCTTCTCACACCACACCACACAGCATACCTTCTTCTCACACCACACCACACAGCATACCTTCTCACACCACACCACACACAGCAAGCCATCTCACACCACACCACACAGCAAGCCTTCCCACACCACACCACACAGCATACCTTCTTCTCACCACACCACATGGCACACCTTCTCACATCACACCACACCACACCATACAACATACCTTTTTCTCACATCCCTACGTGTCAAGTGGGGTTGGTGGAGGATTAGTGCCCCTCCCTGTAAAACAATTAACTCTAAGCCATTGGCCACCCCGTCTGGGATACATGGCGTCTGGCAATGAATGAATGAATGAAACACCACACAAAATCACCCACACCACACAAAATCACCCACACCACATCACACTAAAAGGACATTAAGCGAAGGACCGTTAAACTCCCTCATCTTGTACTTTTGTGCTTGTTAAGCAATGTCACCAGAGATGTAAACTGTAAATCCATTCTTTATTGTTATATACCATGGTAATCTCGCCTTGAGTCCCTACACGTCGCAAAGGATAATGTGAGACAGCCAGTTACCATTTCACCTAATATCAATACCTCACATGACAGCCAATTTTCACTTGTACTGAATCGCTGCCCTCATTACCAGTACCTTTGATAACCCACTCATGACCGCTGTTTCTCAATTTTCTTATGCTGCTGCACTCATTGGCCCATTTGGTACGATAACATCTTTTATTCCAGTCCTACAACTGCCGCAAGACTTTATCCAGCTCAGGGAGGCCTCTTGTAATTGTGATAGTAGTAGTAGTAGTAGTACTACTACTACTACATAAAGTAGCCATAATTATTATTATTAATACTGTACCATAGTATAAAAACTTTAACACCATGGCCACGCCACAGTATTGTTGTCAGTGCTCCAGTAGGCAGCATAAGTGTATCAGGTGCCCATGTGCAACAAACAGGTCACTGTGTACATACTGTAGGATGGGACCTTTCTGTATGAATGTGTTAGGGAATCACAGCCCACCAGAAGCGGCACTTGACTGCTCCCAACACGGCAGGCGACAGATTGGTGACATAGAAATTGATGGGGCGGTCACTGACAATATGCACGATCACATGGACATGCGTGGTGGTGAAAGACCCCGTGGTGACGCGAGGGATAGGGATGGACGCCAAGATGTGAGAGATAAGGAAGCACTGGATGGGTTAAATCACCATGGGGAAGTGAATAGTAGTGAAGTTGGGGGTGAGGAACATCATGAGGTTTATAATAGAAATAAAACTCGGGATGAACACCACCATAGAGGAGTGCATTAAAGAAGGAATCATCCAGGTATTATACGTCCTCAGAATGGTAGTGACACAAACAATGAGGAAGCAGAACAGCCTCAAAGATCTGTGCGAGAAGGTCGTCCCACATACTGGATGGGCAAATCCCAAGAAAATGCAGTAACCTGGGTAAACACCACATATAATGAAATAGTTGGACGGTCCTCAAGTAACCTTTTTGAACCTCCCAAATGTAATGCTACAACTGACATGTTCAAGGAAATCACTCGCCTGATAGCCAACTACAACAATAACACACCCATTGCCTCATTCTCTCTTAAGGTCCTTGCACTTATACCACATCTCTTCCTCAACAAGACCCACCCAAGAGCTATCATTGCAGAAAATATTAAGGTCATCCAAAGGCGGGTTTAAACATGGAAAAGAGGTGTAATCGACAACCTATTTGAAGAAGCAAGGGCCTTGCAGATGAGAATAAACAACCGAGGCAGAAGAAAGCAGAATACCAACGATGTTGCAAGGATTTTTGGCAGTGAGATGAGACAGGGGAAGGTCTCGATGGCAACAAGATCCCTGTCAGCTGAATCACCAAATGAAGTACTTGACCTGACAGATGAAACAATGCAACAACTAAAAGAAAAACACCCGACCGTGCGACAAGCAAGTGCCCAGTCAAAGCTTGACGGCAACTACACTCCTCCCAATCCCATCATATATGACAGGATAACTGGAGATATGGTGTGGCGGAAGGCAATGCACACACAGGGAGGGGCAGGACCGTCAGGCCTGGATGCAAAATCTTGGCGAGTAATCCTCAGTAACATCAAGTTTGAGGAGGCAGCAACAGACCTACATAACACCAATGCCTCACTGGCGAGGAAGCTGGCTTCAAGTCAGTGCAGTAACATCGAAGCACTGACGGCTTGCAGACTAATCCCCCTTGATAAGAATCCTGGATGCAGGCCCATCGGGGTGGGTGTAGTCTTAAGATGAATTATAGGAAAATGCATCATGGAGGTGGTGAAAGATGACGTGAAGCAGGCAGTTGGCAACCTCCAAGTGTGTGCAGGCCAGCAGGCAGGAGTTGAGGCAGCAGTTCACTCCATGAGGAAAATATTTGGGGAAGAGACCTGTCAGGCAGTATTATTAGTTGATACCTCAAATGCATTTAATTCCATCAACCGGGAGGCAATGCTGCACAATATCAAGGTTAAATGCCCAGCATTTGCCCAATATGTGGAAAACACCTACAAAAAACCAGCAGACCTCTACATTGTGGTTAAGACAGCGGTTCATGTTGTTGGTGTAATCCAGTCCACAGAAGGAACTACCCAGGGGGATCCCGTTGCCATGGCTATGTAAGCCCTGGCGATGACAGTGCTGCAACAACAGATCAAATACGAGGCCACCAATGTAAAACAGGTATCCTATGCAGATGATCTCAAGGGTGCTGGCAAGGTGGAGGAAGTGAGGAAATGGTGGGACCTTGTAACATCTCATGGCCCTGAAATAGGTTACTACCCTAATGCAAGTAAGTCCATCTTGATCGTGAAACCAGCTTACTATCAAGATGCACAAGAAGCATTTAGAGGCACAAACGTGATAGTGACCAAGGAAGGTCAGAGGCATCTAGGGGCTGTGATTGGAACTAAGGAATTCAAAGACAAATATGTGAGTGATAAGGTAAAGACATGGGTAGAAGAAATTCATACACTATCCAGCCACGTAAAAACAGAACCCCATGCAGCATACAGTGCATTTACCTATGGTGTAAAGCACAAGTGGACCTTCGTGATGAGGACCATACCAAACATCGAGTTGCTGCTACAACCACTGGAGGATACAATCAGGGATTCATTCCTCCCATCTCTAACCAATGGCCACATCCCCACACCAGAAGAGAGGGACCTTCTAGCACTACCACCCAGGATGGGAGGTTTTGGCATTATAAATCCAGTAGCCATGGGAAGCTACGAACACAGAAATTCACTCAGGCTCACCGAATCCTTGTCACAGAAGATCTGCGCCCAGGTTGAGATGAGTGAAATCGACCACCAAAGGCAGAAAGACATAAAGACACAGATAAGCAAGGAGCATGAAGCAAGACAAAAAGACCAGCTGGAGCACATAATCGGACATCTAACACCAGACCAGTGCAGAAGAGTTGAAATTACACAGGATGTTGGGGCATCAAACTGCCTCACAACCCTGCCTCTCAAGGCAAAAGGCTTCCAATTCAACAAACAAGAATTTATTGACGCCATAGCCTTAAGATATGGGTGGCCAATAGAGAACCTACCTCAACACTGTGCCTGTGGCACTCTCTTTGATGCAAGCCATGTAATGGATGAAGTACGCGACCTCACTGCCAAAATGCTGCAGGAAATATGCCATGATGTCACAACTGAGCCAGCTCTGCTATCCCTGGACGGCGAGCACTTCACCCACAAAACAGCAAACACATCAAATGATGCAAGAGTGGATGTCAGTGCTCGAGGTTTCTGGACACGTGGGCAGAGGGCGTTCTTCGACATCAGAATATTCGATCCTATGGCAGCATGCCATCGTGAACTGTCTCTCGAAGCTGCACACAAGAGGAACGAACATAAAAAAAATAGAAATTATCAAGAAAGGATCCAGCACGTGGACCACGGTCGATTCACTCCCCTTGTGTTCACGACATCAGGTGGGATGGGTCCAGAGGCATTGAGATTCAATTTGAGAGGGGCAGAGGTTCTTTCTGAGAAGAAACGTCAACTGCAGAGTTCTGTTGTGACCTGGATGAGATGTCGACTCTCATTCTCCCTCGTGAGGTCTGCTCTGCTATGTCTCAGGGGCACAAGATCATCAGCCCTCAGGCCTGTCTCTCTGGCGGGTATGGATTACGAAGCTACAGTGGTCAAGAGTCACATAGACCAGCGACTCCAATAGTTTAATGTCTTTATTTACACTGTAATATCAATAAATATAAAATAAAGTAACAATAGTAATAGTAGATGGTTGGTAACCACAGCCGTTGGCATGCTTGGGGCCAACGGATTGTAATATGAGGGTTAGTGCTAACCTTCACATTACAACTCCAAATGGTGAACTGTATTAGCATCCATTTACCAATGGATGGAGGTGATTTTTATTAAAATAAAAAAGTAGTAGTAGTAGTAGTAGTAGTAGTGGTAGTAGTAGTAGTGGTAGCAGTAGTAATAGTAAAAGTAATAGTTGTTAAAATTGTTATTGTTTTTGTTGTTATTGTTATAGTTAATGTTATAGATGTTTGTCTTGTAGATGTTTTTGTTGTAGCTGTTGTTGTTGTTGTGATGGTGGTGGTGTGGATGTAGTAGTGGTGGTGGTCGCTCCAGGTTAATCTGGTTGTCAGCCTATAGGCTGAAGTTGCCATTTTCTAGTAGTCCACTTTCCTTCATTGGGGGATAGGGAAGGAAATGAGGGAGTAGACTGTAGGACCAGACAAACAGGGCAAAACTCTAAAGGTGGATGGAAAACTGATGGCAGAGAGAGCTGGAGCTCCCGTTTCATTAGCTCTCGGGACTAACTTCTGACCATCCCCTTTTGCTGAACCTCTTAAGTGTTCCAGTAACACAGAGGGTAGCCCAGCATGCTCTTCCATACTAGTTCCTCACACTATCAACACCAAACTACATGCATATTACACACTATACTTCCTTTTCAAAATTTTGTACAAAATGGCATGGCAACACGAAGCCTCGGAATCCCTAGTGGGGGAGATCATAAAAGCCCACACCATCCTCCCCTCTCCCGGGGACGACCAAGCGGGATGCATGGGACCACTGTCTGACTCACTTCATTTCTGCAACATTTGTGGCCTTTCTTCTAACCTTCTCTCTATTTAGCAGCATCTGTCCTACTCTAAACCCCACCTTCTCACCCTCACAAAGATCAACTGTCTGAGGCAACTGACAACAAACCCTTCTCCGTATCCTTCTACTTGTTCTATACTCATTTCAAAGCCAAGGGTGGCTGTTGTGTATGTGTACGCAATGTTTCTTGCTCTCATATTCCTGAACTTGAATCTTCCGAATTCTCTACTCCCTGGCTTCGACTATCTTGTCATTAACTGACTAAATATATCTGTGCCGTTTATTTCTACCCTAATTCTACTATGAAAAATTCTTCGACTACCATGCTTCTAAGATGGAACACTTTCTATCAATTTCCCAGTTCTCTTATGTCTCCATTGCAGGTGATTTCCATGTTTACCGTCACCTTGGGCTCTCCTCTCCTTTTGCTGATCCTTTTCTATCCTTAATGACCTAAAACAGCTAGCACAGCACCCTACCCGTATCCCTGACTGCTTTGGATAAAGTTCCAAATACTTGACATCTTCCTTACAACTAATCCTTCTGCTTAAACTCTTAATCTTTTCTCTCCGTTGGGCTCCTTTGATCATAATTTTATCATCTTAATCTGTCCTACCGCTCCAATAAGGCCTGTGGCACTATGGGGCTGCTGATTGGGTGGCCCTCAGGCAGTGCTTCTTTGATTTTCCCTGGAGTGACTATTGCTTCCATTGTCGAGAGTCATCTGAGTTTGTTTCATGCATTACGGAGCTTATGCTCTCTGGCAAGGAAGCATACATTCTTTTCTCATATCCTGTGACTAATACAAAAAAAATGGTTTAATCACACTTGTTCTAATGCTGTCCACAACAAGGAGTAGGCATACAAAGGTACCGGAGCCAACCCACCATTGAATCTCATCTCTTTTATGTGTCTACCCAGAATCATGCTAAGATGAGGTCCCTCCTGTTGTCCTCAAGAACTGTTCTTCTGTGCTTACACCCTGCCTAGGTAAACTTTGTCGCCATTTTCTGTCAACTTGAACCTTTCATTCTTCCTGGAAGTTTGCTCTGATTCAGCCTGTCCCAAGGAAGAGTGACTATTCCTTGCCTTCTAACTATCACCCAGTTACTTTAACATCTTGTAGTTCAGTTTTATTTTATTTTTTATCAATTCTTAACAAAATTAATTTAATGCACCCTTCCAGTCACAACCCCCTTTCTAATCGTCGGTATGGATTCTGGCAGGATGCTCCACTGGTGATTTTCTCATCTATTTTTCAGACTCCTGGTCATCCTTCTTCGGGACGTTGGCAAAAGCTTTGCCATTGCATTTCACATCTCAAAGACTTTCAGTTGAGTCTGGCATAAATCTTTAATATCAAAGCTGCCCTCTTACAGTGTCTGACCTATCTGTGTTTTCATCTTTAGCTTCCTTTCTGGTCGTTCTATAGCTGCTGTAGTAAACGGTCACCATTTTTCTCCTAGAGATGGCAATAGTGGTGTTCCTCAGGGCTCTGTCCTATCACCAACTCTCTTCCTTCTATTCATCAATGACATTCTAAGCCGTACATCTAACCCTATCCACACATATGCTGATGGTTCCATTCTTCACTTTCCCATTTGCTTCTCGCTGCACCCAGTTACTTCAACAAACAAGGGATAAAGCACACAACATGCCTGACTTTGCTTACATCCTTAATTGGGGTAAAAATAATCTTTCTGTGTTTATCCTTCTAAAACTCAGTTTACTTTTTTTTTTTTATATGTCCGACTCTGGGCAAAGGCATCAGGGCCTATCTCCAAGTCCCAGTAGTCCTTCTTGGGGCCCAGTAGTCCTCCTACATCTCCACATGTCACCATTTCGGCGCTAACACCCGCCATCCATATTGAATACAGACTTTGGCTGCCTCATACAGGACTGATGTACTGGTATAAGTGAGGGTACTTTTATCACATGTAGGTGGTCATCTAGTAGATCAGAAAAGTCTGCGTTTTACAAAATTCAAATCCTTAAACTGTTCCTTGCCCTAGCCGGGAATCGTTCCTGAGTCCATTAGGATTGCAGGCCGTCCCTCTACAGATTTTGCGCCCCCCTAACTCTCCAAAATCTTACACAGAAGTATCCTCTAATTTTTACCAATATCCAACCCAGTCTTGCATCATCTTTAAACATACTTGGTTTTTCGTTCTCTCGGGATTTATCTTGGAAAAATCATATTATCTCACTTGTAAAGTCAACTTCCAAGAGATTAGGTGTGCTAAGCCGACTCCGTGCCTATTTTACCCTTGCACAGTTGTTGACTTTATACATTGGTTTCATTTGCCTCTGTGGAGTGTACAACTCTCATGCGTGGGGAGGCTCCCCACATACAGCTCTTCTCCACAAGGTGGAGTCAAAGGCTTTTCGTCTCGTTAACTTTCCTCCTTTTACTGGCTCCCTTGAACCTCAGTCTCTTCGCTGCTCTGTTGCATCTTTCTCTTTTTTCTATTGCTACTTCAATGGTCATTGCACCTCAGCTGTCTGCTTGCATCCCTCCACAACTTCCACGAGCTCATAGTACCCATCTAGCAACAAACTCTCATCCCTTTTCTGTCCAGGTCGGTAATGCAGGAGTTATCCGTTACTCCCAGTCCTTCATGTATGCAACATGTCATCTCTGGAACTGTCTTCCTCTACATGTACTACCTACTGTTTATGACTCCAGTCTTCCAAACGCAGTGTGTCCAGGCATCTCAAAATGAACAGATCTTGAATTTAGCTCTTATATCTTGTTTTTTTTTTTTTTTCCTGGGAGAAAATCTTTCGGGCTTTTGGCCTTTGATTCCTTCTTTCATGCATTAAAAAAATGTGCATAACCGAGCAAGGAAAGCCCCGTTATATCAGTGCCACCGCGTGAAGGAGTCCCAATACAGCATCCCTCTCTTAGTGCAGGCATTATAAAGAATGTCCATGAGCTCCTTTACTGTGAGGCTGCCTTTGTTTATCTCATTCTGCTGTTGCCAAACCATCTTATTTACCTTCAAAGGAAGTCAGTTATATTGAACTTAGGAAGATCTATAACTGTGAAGAAATTAACAAGACTACGTTATTTAAACTCCCTGAGGTGACATTTTATTTCCTTACTACACTGCTTTACTCCAACTTGGTCCATAATTGCCATCTCTTCGTCCTGAATTCTGAGCTGCAGAGAGAAGTTAACACTGGAATATGATGCTTGTCACGAGGATGTGCTATGGAAAGGATGTACAGCCATAGCATAGCCTTTTTCCTCCAACGACCTACTGGAAATAAGCTGCAAAAGGACGAAAATTTGGGCCAAGTTAAGGTAAAACGGAATCACTACCAGTCGTTTCCATTCGGCTTACTGAAACTCCTTGTAATTAACCCGTCACGTCTCTAACTATTTCTCACCTCTGACACCCCCCAATCCCGAAGAATTTTCGATTTTTTTTTTTTGGCTAAAACCTCCGCTTTTGGTGAAAAACATCGATATTCATAGAGAAATCGCTCACCTGAGGTTTAAAATACTCGATCCAGGTAGCAGTACCTCCTTACCTGACTGGGTTTTCTAACAGGTTGGCACCAAAGAAAACGAGTTCTATGGGAGGGTAACTATTTCACACCACTCATAAACGGTATTTATTTATTTACTTGGTACGAATTTATATGTAGTACAAGAGTATATTGGTTTTCAAACAGTAATATAGGCATTATAAGCATTGTTTCACTAACTCATCACCATACCTGACCTTCTTTTGCCACATTACCTGATCATCATTTCTGGCTGTTTCTTCCTCTAATGCTATGTAAACTTTGTCCTCCACATTGTCATCGATTGGGGAATCACTCTGGCCCTGAATGTCTTTATTGGCCAGGTCACTGGTAACAGGTGAATTGCCGAGACAATGGCATGCGGGGGGAGGAGGGGGAGGTTATGCGGTGTAAGGCTATACTACAAAATTTAAATTATCAGTGGAACAGTTATATCTCTAATTCATCTATTAATAATTCATATAAAAGGGTTAATCATTGTCCCTAATTACGTGCAATCAAACTAGAGCATAACTGATGACAGCCAATCTTCTCTTGTGCTGTATCGTTGACCTCATTAATATCACTACCTTTGGCAACCCACAATTAAATTAATTACATTCCTTTCATTATAATACAAATCCCCGCAACCGTCAAATAAATCCCACTCATGTATTTTATGGGATGGATTTGCATGATTAAATGGCGGAACTGAAATAGTAATTTAGTGTTGATGCAATTACTTTCCCCCAAGCATCGATGTTGACTTGAGTTATGATATGCACAGACCACACCGAATTGCTGGCCTTATTATCTGGTTCTGCCTAAACTATTTATGTAATTTAACTTTTTTTTTTTTTTTTTTTTGGGGGGGGAGGGGGCATTCTTGTTATAGGGACATGATTTTAGTCCACATAAAACCCTCTGATAATTGAAAAATAAAAATAATCATCAACCCTTGCAGTAGACAACGGCGTTTCTTTTTTCGCATATAACCTTGCAATCGCTGAATGATTTTAATCATCTTAGATGAGACCTGTTGTCATTAAAGGGTTAATGTTAACAGATTTACTCTAACTGTACACCCACCAACAAAAGTACTGTCGCCTCACTGAGGGCGTCGTGAAGCCTGGGGTTCGCAGTCCGTGAATCGAATCACCAGACGACACATTGTCCCGCCGACATGTGGCAGCTCCGTATGGGCAAACTGTGAAGGGGTGGGGCGGAGTCTGGGGTGGGTTTTGTGGCATTGGGGTGGGATAGCCTACCGTATGACGATGTTTGGTAATAACCTTTGATAAAATGATGATATTGTAGTTCATATGGGCATTAACCTTTGTATTAATTATCAACCTTACTACTGATGATTCAATGTTAGAAACATATTAGCATTATTCTGGTTCATATATGTGTTAGCCAGTGAAAACGACATTACTCAAGTAACCGTGGCTACGTAATGTAACCCGATAATTGACGAGAACTTTTTATGTCTGCAGAGGTTACAGTTTTACAGGGGATAACAAGGAGTGGGTGTTGACCAGAAGGGCAGATTAAAGGGAAGTATTCGTTACTGTGGTCGCGTGGCGTTATTCGTATCCATAATTGTATACAAGCATATTACTACCTGTTGTATTAATGTTGCTAAGTTGATAAAATTATACGGACGACATGACAATGCTAGTGACTGTAATATATAATAAAGTGTGCTGGAAAAATGCTGTCGGTAAGATTATCATGATAATTCTATGATTATCGTAGCTATTGAGTCATATCAATAATCACATAAGCTGTAAGATATGTTATCATAATCCTGTTATTATGATCAGCCACAGAGATCAAGGACATTGTTAACCTTGTAACGACATACTATATTCTGCACGCTGTATTGCATAAGCTTGTCACAGCTTCTTCATTGGTAAATATCCCTTAAATGTTTCCCTGCTCACACCAAACCCCAACATGTATTCCCAAACGACCAATATTTGGAATATTACAAATCATCACAGTTTTGTTTATTCCCATGAAATAACACAGATTATTAGTATGTTTCATAATTTACCACATGTTTCATTATGCTGAATTATAAACATAGATACAGACATCATATATCTGCACTGTATAGAAAGTGAAAACCTCTATAGATACCGACGAACATACACTATGTCGTGATTTATTACAACCAACGTAACTCTCTCTCTCTCTCTCTCTCTCTCTCTCTCTCTCTCTCTCTCTCACGCACATTGTGTATGTCTCGTATGATAAACTGACAAACAATGTATCCTATTACCATTTTACCGGTATAGTATTCCACTATATGTGTAAATAAAGTTATTTTTTGGTTACAGATTAAATTTGGGATAATGAATGCAGCCTTACAAAGCACAGTCAGTCATTATCAAAATAATAATATTAATTTACACATCTGATACATTTCTCCAAATGCATTAAAAATAATGTTGTCTGTAACACACACAAAACACAAAATTAATATCAAGCACTGAATACTGTAAACTAATAGAAAACATTTTTACCATGGACGAGGTTATTCCTTGCAATAAATAGTATAGTTTATTTATACAGAATATAATGCCTTACGTTAAACAGTATTTACGTGCATCTCCCACACTATAAATCCAGTAATCAAACTGATATCAGTAGCGTGGCCAACCACCGTGTCTGTCAACCACCTCGTTGATGCGATTTGGCATAGATTCCACCAGACGTTGGCAAATGCTGGGCCTCCGACGTATCGATTCCCAAACGTTCGTTACAGTTTGGAGTTTGGCATTGCAGTCCCTAACTGCCCCAAATTCAATCTCTTCCTTCACAATCCCCCATAGATTTTCTGTCGGGTTTATGTCGCACCCCTTACTTGGCCAGTCTATTAAAATTGTATCAGGATGCTCTGTGAACCACTCATTGACAATATGGGCAGTATGAAAGGGGCTTCTGTCATGGACAAACATGATGGGATCTGGGTCAGGAATGGCCATTGTTCTAACCGTTGGCAACATGATGTCCTCCAATACACTAATGTAGTCTCTGGCAGTGAATCTGCCGTCCAGGTCAAGTAATTCCCTTGGCCCATAAACCCACATCCAACCCCAGTAGTTTTTACCCACTCTTCCGCTCTTGGCTCTCTCTTGGATGTTCTCAGCATCATACTTCGTGCCGATTCGTCGCCAGCAGTGCCTTGCTCATGCCTCCACTGAGGTGAAATACGATTCATCACTAAAAATGACTATTCCAGAAATTGACATCCACACCAAGGTATTGCATGGCAAAGCCAAGGCGGGTTTCTCGGTGGTTTTCGTTTAATACTTCTTTACATGCGGGGACATGACAGTTGATGGAATTCTCACGCAGTCGTCGTCTCGTAGTCTGAGGAGTGCACTGGATCTGTAGATCACGAGGTATGCTGACAGCCGTTTTCTTGGAGTTAGTCCGACTAGCTGCTACTATTTGCGCATCCTGCTGGGGTGTTGTGACCCGTGGGCGACCTCTCCTTGGTTTGTTAGCAAGCGACCGTTCTTCTTGCCACCTTGAGATCCACCTCTGACCTGTTCGTACGAGACACGCCAACGTCATCGGCAATGTCCCTAGTTGACGCACCTCTTTCCCAATGACCAATGATTCTGCCTCTTTGGGTTATGAGCTCAACAGAATTATCCTTTGTTGCGGCTGCCATACCTATAAAAACAATCATATATATATATATATATATATATATATATATATATATATATATATATAT